>NC_135412.1:3147561-3357561 GCF_051991245.1 Festucalex cinctus
AGCTAAAACAATCCAACATCCATCCCTTATGCAAAACGTATGTTTTTGTAAAATGGATGAATAGCGAGCCACAGCCTATATATGCTCTTCTGGCAAACACACACACTACGCACGCGCGCACGCGCATGTGAAATTACGATCATCCAAAAATAAGACATATAAACAGGCCTTCGACGGAACGAAAAAAAAAATCAGTCACAGGGTTCCACACGCACACAAACCACACTACAACAGACGCGCACATTTGAGGCTTTTTTCTTTTTCTTTTTCTTTTTTTTTGCGATCTGTCGAGCGGATGGTGGCGGTGACGACAAGGAGGGTGGATGAAATTGTGTAACAGTGGAGGATACAGTGCGCAAAGAAGCAGCACATTGGCCGAGGAAGGCGGGCAAGGTTTGCTGCTGCAGTGGGTATAGTAACCAAAAAAACAAACAAACCGAAAAGAAGAACAGCCCCACGAAGCATTCTCATCATTTTTGGGTGAGACGTGCAAAATATGCGGCGCGCTTGACTCCAAATTTTCCTTCTGCGCGCTGCTTGAAGTGTGTGCACCACACCCGTGAAGCCTCCTCGACTAGCGAATCAATACACACTGTGTGTGCGTGAACATATTAAAAAAAATAATAGAAAAAAATGACACAATGACGCATGGAAGCTATCGAACGAATACTCACACGCATCCTGTCATCCAATTTGAGGCAAGTGTCCCGCAATGTGAAAATCAAATGTAAGGTAGAGCCAAGTGTCCCGCAATGTGATTTTTTTTTTTTTTTTAAAGAGGAGCCATCTTATGTTCCGTCGTATGTGCGCCCCTTCCCCCCTTTTAGCACAGATAAGCAGCACTTGACATTATCAACGTGCGTCTAGTCCGAGAGGAAGATGCCGAAGACACACATCCAGCTTTAAAAAAAAAAAAAAAAAAAAAAATGGGGGTGTGGAGTACACCGGGCAAGCTCTGCGACATTCACGCAAGACAACCCCGCCAATTAAAAGCAGCTGTTTCCTCGCCCATCTCACACGCAACGAAGTTGCACGCGCAAAGCAAAAGTGCGCTCACCTTGGAAGCGTCACGGCGAATCCGTGGAGCCGTCGCGGGACTGCAGAGGCGCGGATGGTCTGGAAGAAACTGCGGTTGTCGCCATATTGCCGCTGCCGTCTTCCCCCTACACACCCCCCCCACCTTCACAACCAGCAACCAGCAACCTCCAGCGGTTTAGCGGCCCTCCTTCAGAGCGAGCGGCTTCCCTGCATAATTGATCAATATCAGCAACAATGTGAGCGGGAGCGTCGCCCGGTCGCCTCCCGCTCCAATCCGAAAGGTCATTTAGGCCCGCAGCAGCCTCCGCCGACGCCAGTGAGCCACCACGGGGGGTTGGGGGGGGGAAAGTGTGCACAGATGGTGCGCACGAAACACGCGCGTGTGTTGTTATATCTCTCTCGGGTGTGAGTGAGGTCGATGCAGGAATTGTTGAGTCATGAAAAGTCATGGAAAATTTCCGTGTTGGTGGAGTTTCAAAATTAACAAACGCACGAAAATTTCATAGGGGGACAAAAGGTCAAACTGTCACTAACCTTTTTTGACGGCTTTATCACTTTGTCGTTGTTGTCATCAAAGTGGAATGGAGTCCCCATCATGTCATGTAACTCATAGCTGGGCTGGTCATCAGGCATACAGGGCAGATGTCTGGTGGGCTGGAGTCTTTTGGGGCAGATGACCCATTTATTATTTTCCTCCATTTTCCCAAAAACAGACTGGCTGACAATTTAGAGACAATAGCCCATTAATCTATGTACATCACCATTACCCCGGGTTTTCACCGGTTGCGGTTGCGGTGCGGTTGCGGTGCGGTCCGGCGACGCAAGCAATTAGATTCCATTCATTCGAATGGTGCAGTTTACACCGCTTGCGGGTGCGTTGCGTGTCGACTGCGTCTCAGCTGCGGCGTGCCGCAGGCCTTCCGCAAGGATAGACCTATTTTCTATTTTTGCCGGACGCCGCAGCGGTAGGCCTCAGCAAATGGCAAGCTAGCACAAAACACATCGAGCGGGACAGGAAGACCGAGGCAGTTTCAAAATAAATTTCCGTTTACCTTTCAGAATAAAACACTCGCCAGCTCCTATTTCGGCAAGTTTTTCAGCAAAACGTGACGTGGGCGTCGCCGGGCCATGTGCTCATTCACGGTTTAGACACCAGCGAACATGGACGAGGAGAGGTTTATATTGGAGGTGGAAAACCACAAAATAATATATGACACGGCACATCCTTTTTATAAGGACTGTAATGTATTGTGAGTTTGATGTTCGCGATTGCTTGTTGTGCCCGTCAAGCTTGCCGTACTGAGCGGCAGCCGGACGCGGAAGACAGAAATAAAGAGTGGACCCGCACTGACCCGACTCTCGTTATTAAGATACTTTACAAGGACAACCAAAAAAAGGATGCTGAATGGAATCTCATAGCAGAAGAAGAAGAAAAGGTTAAATCAAAAGAAGTCCACCTCTCTTTCTGCTTCTCTGTTGAGCACAGACTTTCTGTATGTTTGTCGTTGTGAAATGCCACATGATCGCGCGCGCGTTGGGAAGTGGGCGGCGACGGAGCTGCCGGACCGCAGCTGTGCGGAGCCGGTGTGGATTGACAAAAAAATTGACCCGTCCGGAGCACGCAGTCAAGACGCACCGCACCGCAACCGCACCGCAACCGCATCCGGTGAAAACCAGGGGTTAGTGGCAGAGCTACAAGGGAGCCAACGGTGCTCAGGAGTCATGTATGAATACATTTTTTTTTTAAAGAATCTGTCTATAGAATATAACTATCAATTACAATGTTCCTTCACTTTTCACGGGTGTTGCGTTCCACACCCAACCGTGACAAGTGAATTTCGGCGAAGTAGAGGACGTTAAGTTTTTTTTTTTTTGTTAGTTTTATTTTCTGGGAGTGAGTTATGCTTCTACTGATCCATAACTACCCCACCACACATCTAAACATGTTACTGTCATGTTTTTGGTTCCGTGCGGTTTGGTTTTCTTATTGTACGGATGTAGATGGACCCAATAGCAGAGAAACCAGGAAGGAAGAGGAATGAGAATAAATTTATAAAAACAGAATGGATGAGAGAAGACTGGTCATGACGTGGATAGACTGGGCACGACAAACGGAGACAGACTTGGCATGACGTGGACGCGAAGTTGACTTGGCGTAAACGTGGGGATGACTTGGCATGACGTGGAGAACTTGAGTTGACGTGGAGAACGGAGTGGGGGAACTTGAACAAACTACAAAAACTTGACTATAGATTAGCACACCGGACAAGCAGAGACTTGACTTGACTTGACTTGACTTGACTTGACTTGACTTGACTTGACTTGACTTGACTTGACTTGACTTGACTTGACTTGACTTGACTTGACTTGACAATACAGCGACGCAACAATGCTCCCACAACGCGTGAAACAACCCCACTCCCTAAATACCAACACTAACGAACACTAACAATAGACAGCTGGGACACACAGCGGGCAGAGGGAACCGATTAGACACACACAGGTGGACTTACTCAGACCTTAACGAGACAGGGGGAAAACACCAGCACACCAGGCAACAAACCCTCTCACCAAAACAAAACAAAACAAAACAAAACAAAAACCCAACTCTCAAGTGCCCGGTTAAATTGCTGTTTATTTCTACAGGACTGTCTGAGAAAATTAGAATATTGTGATAAAGTCCATTATTTTTTTGTAATGCAATTAAATAAGCAAAAATCAATGGTTTTAATATATCTGATTATGGCTTTTTTTTTTTTTTTTACTTGGTCTGAGGAAATATTCTAATATTTTGAGATGGGATATTTGAGTTTTCTAAAGTAATAAGTCATAATCAGCAATATTAGAAATAATAAAAGGCTTGCAATATTGAATCCAGAATATATGGCATTTCTGCTTATTTAATTGCATTACAGTGCTCCTTTTTTATTTCTTTTAATTGCTTAGAATATTTTCAATTTAGGCCTACTCCCCTTTTGAAATTCAATTAGGTAATAAAATGTAATTTACATATTGAGTGAATTTTCATTCATTTTTGGTGCCCTCTAGAGTCCACAGCGCCCTTAGCATCGCAGCAAACGGGCAAGCCGGCGTTCCAGCCTGCCTGCTGGTGAGGTGACTCCTCCTCTAGCTTGACGTTCTGGTGCCCACCAACAATTTTGGAGGCGGCCGCCATGATAGCCACTGACCAGTGGAAAAAAAAAAAGATCTCCACCACACACAGGACAGATGCTGTTCTCTTTTAAGAAATGTGTGAAAATGACAGCTTATTGACAAAGCATCGTATTTTTTTATTATTTAACATGAACCACATCCAATGACAGCATGAAAGCTTTTCTTTTCTTTTTTTTTTTTTTTGTTTAGACAGCTTAGAAGAAATCACACAATTGCTTGAACTGCTGCTTGCGGCTCATTGATGCATAGTGAAGAAACAAGTCATTGTTGAGGTATACATTGTGGGCCCTTGGCTTCCTAATTGTAGTATAAGCGAAGTGCGCATCTCGAATTCAAGGTGCATTATGGGTAAAACGTGGTGCATTGTGGGTAGGCGAAACTACCAAACGGTCATTGAAAATGAATTGGAGCCGCAAACCTAATGCGCACTTCGCTTATTCTGCATATATCACATGTCCACTAGTGATGACGTATACAAGATGCGCCAGTGTAGACACGGAAATGACGAGAAATAAATTTGGCACATTCCCGCCAGTGTGAGTCCGTGAGACCAAGCAAGAGCTCATCTTTAATAAATCCCCAAATATTACACTAATGACACCAAAAGCACATACATGTTCAAATACATCAGCATGTGCTTGCAATTACTTTGGAGAGATGGAATTTACGGTAATGAAGACAAACAAACCCCTTGTGGAACACGGCAACTTCTCAGCATCCAGACACCGAAGGACATGTTCACATCCCTAATAGAATAGCACCGAAAAAAGTCCCCACATTAAATTATAAAACTTTATTAAAAACTTGTAAGAGTTACAACAGAAGAATAGTCACAAAGTGGCTCAAATGCTTCCGCGTCTCCATGAGTGCTTCTCACGTGCCTTGTTGCATACATGCCACTCAATGCTGAGTGATGTTGGTCACACGAAGAAAAAGAGCAATGAAAACCCGACAAGATACTGGATATTAAATTCCACAGTTGGATGGAAAGGGTTCAATTACAGTGGAGGCGACATACAAAATGAAAACAAATCAATTTCAAAAAAATGAATTGCAATTTTCTGGTATTAAAAAAAAAAAAAAAAAAAAAAAAAATCACCATAAAAGCCACACGCACGCACACACAGAACAGTATTGGGAAAAAGTGCATGGTGTTCCTGCCAGAATCATCTTTTAGAAGTCTGATGGTTTTTTTTTTGTTTTGTTTTTTTGCAAATGATAGCAGAAATTTGCCGTCAAGTATGAAAGATCAGTCAAGTCTCGTCGACTTTTTGCATGTACACAATAATAACACCAATGTTAACAGCATTTGACCTAAAATACAGAATACACGTTACATCCTTACCCTCATTGATCCCCTACGACTTTGTTAATGTGACTATCGATTATGACTTGCTTACAACTACCACTCTGCTTTTCCTACCTTGTTTTCAGTGTTAGACATTCAGTTAAGCGTTGGACTATGCGGCGGTGAGGAGCTTCAAATGGAAAGTTCCAATAAGGCAAAAAAGTTTCGTCCTCACTCGCTGATATCTTCTTGACGCAGCTCCATCGTCCGTCGTATCGCAATGGAGCTTTTTGTGAAAAGGCACGGCCCTGCCTCATACAAGCAACCGATTCGACCAGCGCGCCAGCGCCGATTGGACCATTTTCGATGCAACGTTACGACTCTTGATCGCAATGCGGCGACGTGCTTGCAACAAATAAAAAAATGTTGAGACTTGGAATTGCCTTTACTTTGAAATGCTGGCACGGTAACTTCCAGCACGTCTTTGCAAAGTTTTTTTTTTTTTTTTTAAGTACACTGACGATTAAAAGTCATTTCTTGTACAGTACACGCAAATGTCGGTCTTTTTTTTTTTTTTTTTTTGATGTTGATATGTTGTCATGTACTTCAAGGCGATTTAAAGTGAAATAAAAATGTGCTCAGTTTCGACTCGAACAAGAGACCAGTTGAAGAAGGACTGCTCTTGAGTCAGGTCAGGTCAAGCATGAGGTCCGCACCGAACATGGATATTTCAAAGAATAAAAAGTACTTTTTTTTTTTTTTTGTAGCGCCAGGATTTTGTACAATATACATCCACAACACGCCTATCAAGTGTGAAACTAAACAACCAAGTCAATATTTTGTTAGCTGCCTATTTCCCAAAATGTGTCTGTGAGCAAGCCCTTTAGAACTTTTGCGGGATTATGACATATCAGTGGTGCTAATTTTGCATAATTCCATCCCCACACCAAGCTTGTGACTGGGAAGCTAGGCCGTCTGAAGATCCACCATTTTGAAGCCACAGTCCGAGTTCAGCTGCCGGACTACGCAGACGCACGATCACGTCCTAGACAAAAAGTTCTGCTTACTTGAAAGTTCAGCTACGTGATCGGCGCGGTGGAGGGCTCAACTTTTGTGTTTGCCGACGTGTCCGCTGCATGCGCCATTTTTCACAGATCCCCCCCGCTCGTCGTCAAATGTATTTGGCAGCTTGCTGATTGAAGCGCCACCTCCACCGGTTCAAAACACAAACGATGCTTTTACTTCATCTGGACGCTTTTCTCTTTGCCCAATGCGCAAACTCCGCCCCTGGTCGTCATGGTAACGAAAGCCCCACTCGATTGACCCGGCAGCGGCTGCACCTTGAAAACAGGCTCATTTCAACGAAGCGAAAATAAGGGCGGGCAAAATGTGACGCAATTCTTCATGCTTGGGGTACTTTGACGAAAGCGTGTCACACTTTGACAGCGGGGAATTGTTTTGAATTTGGGGGGGAGGAATTACAAAATAGGTCGACTTTAACTCATTCACTCGCCGCCATTTTCACATTTCGCAATCCCGTTCGCTCCCGGCTGTTTTACTGGATTTTGACTGATTTTGCAAGGCCCACAGAATATTGTGTTCTATTGCTATAAAAGCATCAAAAGAAAGATTAAAGTCTCTTCTTTCATCAGGAAAAAAAAGTATGTTTCTCTCTGTTTCCATTTTGCAGCAATTAGCATTAGAAGAGAGCTAAGTTTCATCAGTTTTCACAAATCTATTTAAAATTCTAAGTAATTTAGCTTTTTTTCTACATGGCCCTGGTTGATCTCCTTTGCTCTGCTGCCACCTGCTGGCTGTTTGTGTAATAGCCTTCTGTATGCTCTAGCATAAAAAAACAAACAAACAAAAAACGTATAAATACGTCTTTGGGACAGTTAAAACATTTTAAAAAAACGTATTTACACGTTATTGGGAGCAAATGAGTTAAAAGGCGTAGATTTGAGTAAATAACCGCGCGGGTGCGGACGTGCAGCAGGCCGTCCAACGAAAGGCTCTTTTTGTGCAAGATTTGTGCAGAAATACCCCCCAAATTTGTGCTGTCAAACGAAAACCCTGCTCAATTATTCATTCAATATCCTGCCTGCCATTTGCCAGCAGCGGAAGATAATTTTTTTTTTTTTTTTTTGTCGTCACGTTATAGCTAACTGCTCACTAAGCAATTCGCCTTCATCTCAACTCTCCTGCCAGTCATTTTCAAGTGCATTTTGTAACATGCGCTGCTGCCATTGTGCACGTCTCAGGACACCCCCCCCTGCTGGCGGGCACGTGTTAATACTGAAGCGGAGGTTTGACCCTTGGGACAGCAGCAAACGTGGAAGGGAGAGCGCGTTCGTTCCCTTTGAGGCGGGCCAGACAGGAAGTGAACTCAAGAGGTGTGAGGAATTAAAGTGCAAGGGTGGGGTGGGGGGGTGGGGGGGGGGGGGGTGTCCCACCTCTTCTCGGTAGTTCCCGTCAATGTGCCTTCCTGCTACTGAGAAGTGAGGGTCCTATTATGTTGGGACAAAAAATAAATTGGATCTGGATGGATTGTTTACACGGAGAGCAATGATGGATGGAAGAATGTGAGGAATTTAAAAAAAAAAAAAAAAAAAAAAGAAGATGGAAGGAAGCCCGCTTTGATTGCTCGTAACGATTTTCTCCGTCACATGTTGTAGGCCACGTAGATGGGGTCAAGCTGGTCGGCCAGGAAGGAGTCGCGCAGGTGCATCCGCTGCTTCTCCCCTCGGGAGTTGATGGGGATCACGCCGGGGTCCACGATGACCACCACGCCCACGATGAGGTGGTGCTCCTCCAGAACCACGTTGGTGACCAGGGGAACCAGGTCCAAAGCCTCCTGCTCGCAGCCGCTCAGCTCGGCCACGACCACCAGCAGGTTGGTCCACGTGAAGACGGCGCTGCGGAGGACACGCGAGGCAAACCTGACGTCACCAGCGATTGGTATCGGAGAGAACGCTTGTTTGTTTCCACTACGTGCACCCATTCACTGCCAATGACAACTATATACGTCAAAAATCCAAGCAAACAGCCAGTGTTAATTTTGAAAAAAAAAAATAATTTTTTTTTTTATTTTAATTAAAAAAAGAAATTTTTACTTAGTCTTCTGACTAAATGTAATTAAAGTCTTAGTCATAACTCAGTCACCTGATTGTATTTTAGTTTGAATCCAATTTTAGTCAACGAAAATTGACTTTTGCAGGCAGAGACCCAGTATGTGGTCTCAATAAGATCAAGACCGCCTGTGTTGTAGGGTAACAGGAATCCGTTCTACGCACGATGGTAACACTTAGCAATGAAATTGTCATCGTTGTTTTTAATAAAAACAATGATTAATAACTATGAATGAAAACAATGAATCGAGTCCAGGCTCGGACCTTCCTGGGTGGATTTTGCATGTTCTCCCCGTGCCCGCGTGGGTCTTCTCCGGGTACTCCGGTCTCCTCCCACATTCCAAAGACATGCATGGCAGGTTAATTGGGCGCTCCGAATTGTCCCGTCGGTGTGCGTGTGAGTGTGGATGGTTGTTCGTCTCTGTGTGCCCTGCGATTGGTTGGCAACCAGTCCAGGGTGTCCCCCGCCTACTGCCCAGAGCCAGCTGAGATAGGCGCCAGCAGCCCCCGCGACCCTTGTGAGGAATAAGCGGTCAAGAAAATGGATGGATGGAAAACAATGAATAACTAAAACTAAATTCAAATTTCTTGTCAAAATTTGCACTGGCTGTTTGCTTGGATTTTTGACGTCTATAGTCGTCATTGGCAGTGAATGAGTTAAGCAGTATAGAAAAGCTAACCTCTCTGCGATGCTGCGATGAGCTCGAGACACGGACGTCTCAATGTCGATGGGGTGGTAGCGTAAGCCCCGCAGTTCCAGCGTCTCGTCCAGGGAGCCCACCACAAATAAGGCATCGTGGCGATCTGCCGCAGGAAAGCAAAAAAAGTCATTCACAGTTTCACACACCTTATTTCAATGGGGTCAGATGTCACGGACTTCTGACCTCCCTAACCCCGGGTTTTCACCGGATGCGGTTGCGGTGCGGTTGCGGTGCGGTGCGTCTTGACTGCGTGCTCCGGACGGGTCAATTTTTTTGTCAATCCACACCGGCTCCGCACAGCTGCGGTCCGGAAGCTCCGTCGCCGCCCACTTTCCCAACGTGTCTCGCGGGACTGCGCGCGCGCGATCATGTGGCATTTCACAACGACAAACATACAGAAAGTCTGCTCAACAGAGAAGCAGAAAGATATGAGATTCCATGCAGCATCCTTTTTTTGGTTGTCCTTGTAAAGTATATTAATAACGAGAGTCGGGTCAGTGCGGGTCCACTCTTTATTTCTGTCCTCCGGGTCCGGCTGCCGCTCAGTACGGCAAGCGAGACGGGCACAACAAGCAATCGCGAACATCAAACTCACAATACATTACAGTCCTTATAAAAAGGATGTGCCGTGTCATATATTATTTTGTGGTTTTCCACCTCCAATATAAACCTCTCCTCGTCCATGTTCGCTGGCGTCTAAACCGTGAATGAGCACATGGCCCGGCGACGCCCACGTCACGTTTTGCTGAAAAACTTGCGAAATAGGAGCTGGCGAGTATTTTATTCTGAAAGGTAACCGGAAATTTATTTTGAAACTGCCTCGGTCTTCCTGTCCCGCTCGATGTGTTTTGTGCTAGCTTGCCATTTGCCGGAGGCCTACCGCTGCGGCGTCCGGCAAAAATAGAAAATAGGCTATCCTTGTGGAAGGGCTGCGGCACGCCGCAGCTGAGACGCAGTCGACACGCAACCCACCCGCAAGCGGTGTAAACTGCACCATTCGAATGAATGGAATCTAATTGCTTGCGTCGCCGGACCGCACCGCAACCGCACCGCAACCGCATCCAGTGAAAACCCGGGGTAAGTCACACACTCGCGCTGTTTCCGGCCACTGTTGTGACATCGACGAGGAACGTGCAACTGAAGGGGGCGCGATGGTGGAAGCGCAAGCAACGCGTGACGTGGCCCCCGCGTCGCAAACAGCAACCGGAAACGGCGCTCGTGTGTGAAACCAAGTCGGAAGCCCCGCCTCCTCCGCGGCACGCGGCAGCTTACCGCCGCTAGCGTCCAGGAGCTCGGTTCTCTTGATGAAGCCCAGGTAGCCTGTTCTGGCCCACAGCGTGTTGGGATCCCCAAAGCTGAGTCTGGTGTTGAAGTGGTCCGCCTGCAGGCTCTCCTCGCCATAGATGGTGTAGTAGCCGCTCGCACTGTGGGGACTGTTCACCCAGATCTGCACGCATGCGCACACACAAGATGAACTTAGGGGCCTATTCAGGAAAGGTTTGCGTCGCCTTTGCACGCCGCTAACCGGCAAAAATGGAGCAACGCGGGAGCGCCCAATTCACTAGATGGGGAAATCCGCCACTAAGTGCTCTGCCAAACAGATTGGGTGACGGTGCGCCGGTGTTATTTGCGCGTATGTAAATGAGGTCATTTGCATACATTTGACACAAAATATGCCCACCCCAATGCAAATGAGACTCATTGATATGCAGCGTCTAATTCACTAGCGCCAGCGCAAACAGCCACACCGAGTTTGCGTGACGCAAATAACCAGGAATGTAACGATAATGGCAGTATCGTGATATCGCGATATTAAAACTGCCGCAATATCGTCATCGTCATGTTCACGATATTTAAATGCAACACATCTGTTAAAAAAAAAAAGTTAGGTTGATTTCTTTTTGTGCAGTTCTAGCACCCTCTGGTGGCTAGTTTTTTTTAGTACAGTTAAAATTTTCATTGGGAATGTTTTGGCCCTTTTATGTTTAAAATCTATGCTAATCGTTAGATGATCGTTGTAATATGCTTGTATAGCGAGTCCATATGTGCCTCAATATGAAGTGTTATTAGCGATTGTAGGTCGTTTACATGTATTGCTGTTATGTACAAAAGCACAATATTGTGTTTTTTTTTTTTTTTTTTTTTAGTATGAGCTCATTTTTTTTTTTTTTACAAGATCGGGACCTTTTTTTAAATATTGCCAACCTCCCCATAATATCGTGATAATTATAGTTATTATATAGTAATTATAGTATCGTGAGCTTCATATCGTGATAATATCGTATCGTGATATTTGGACATCGTTACATCCCTTCAAATAACGTTTTTTGGAAAGCATGTATTAACCTGACGCAACCGCGATCCCAGAATAATGACAGCGTGCAGAGAGAGAGGGGGGTGGGGGGGGACATTTTTCTATGTTGTTTTAGGACTTATAACGTAACCCGGCTGATCGGCAATGCCGGGGAGGCATTTTACGATCATTTTTACGTACTGTACGCCCACACCAACCTCTGAAAATATATTTTTAAAAAACAATCGCACCAATAATTTGGACTTTATGAATGAATGACGTCGTCGTCGTCCTCTCTGCTCTGGACAGCTTAATGGCGCTCTAAACGCTTCCTCTCGGTCCAACCTCGCTTTTTGATGATGTCATCTTTCTCGCAACTGTTACTATAACAACCATGTTGTTGGTGTAAATCCGTTGCCAGGTGTGGTTAATCAGGTGCAAATTTGCTCCAAGCTGTCAGTTTTGTGGGCGTGTTTGCGCCGGTATATGATTCGAGCAATATCCTTCGTGAATAGGTGGCTAACTGGGCGCAGACTTCGCGTGCAGTTGTGGTGCAATATTTGGCGCTATTACCGGACGCAGCGCATTCTTAGTGCCCCTTCGTTTTGTCAGTCACCCAACCCCAAAAAAACGCATCATCAAAACAAAGCTAACGTCGTCCTCTATGCATTTACCTCGCCAAGATGGGAGTCTCCCAGCGGTCCTCGCGTCTCTGGGTTGACGATGATGACTCGCACACCCGGAAGAATCTTCAAGCAGAATTCGTTTTGGCGTTCAGCTGCCGGGTCCGTGTCAATGTGCCGGTCCATCGATAAGCAATACTCACAGTGCCCGACTCCATGAGCGGAAGACTCTGTGGCGCTCCTCGCTCCACCAGCCGCACCCTTCATGACACATACACATTTTTTTTTTTTTTTACAACGCTGCCACACGTAACATGCGACAACAGTCGTGTTGAGCGCTACCTGTCGTGACGTAACGACTTCATGTCAACGTAGACGGTGGAGGGGTCGGGCCCGGCGGTGCCCTGCGACACGTGCAAGATGACCACCGCGAAGGGGAAAGACATCAAGTAACACGAAGCTTCAAAGAAATGGACGACCTGTCAAAAGTTCCCACCTGCATACCGATGGCCAGGTTGACCCTGGAGCCGAACGCGGTGCTGACGGCTCGCGACGACAGGCCGAGATCTTTGAAGAGCTTGGAGAAGGACTGCGTGAGGGCCAGTCGGGGCCGCTCCTCGGCGATCACCACGCAGCTTCGCACGCACGACAGATTCACGCCACGCGCCTGCAAACACACACACACGCGTGCGACGATTGCAGAAACACGTTCTTGCTGAGCTGCCAGTAAAACGTGGACGAGATGCAAAACATCGACGAATGGGCCCTCGAGCCCCATTTTAGATGGCGAAGCATCCAAATTCGTCCAATGTTCGGACAACATAAGATCAAATGTGCATTGTCCATCTGTTTGAAAGATACCTCCTTCCCACTCGGGATGTCACGATATCCAAACATCACGATACGATACCATCACGATATGAAGATCGCGATACGATAATTGCCACAATATTGCATATAATCCACCTACAATCGCTAATCACTTACTTGGTAATGCAACAGTGATCGCTTCACAAGCAAATTAGGTCCCCCTTCAGCTGACAATTAGCATACATTTTAAACATAGAAGGCCAAAACATCCCTAATCAAAATGTAATTGCACTAATAAATTAGCCACTAGAGGGTGCTAGAACTGCACAAATGGAAATCAACCTGACTTTTTTTTAAATATTGCGAACATGACGGCGACGATACTGTGGCAGTTTTAATATCACGACATCACGATATTGCCCTTATTGTGACATCCCTGCTTGCCACTGGAGCCTATTTGGACAAATTCCCAAGTACACTGCCGCTTCAAATTGAGGCATGGGTCCTTGACAGTTCTGCTTTGCACCCAGTTATGATCGACATGTGCCCCCATTGTCTAATTGTTAGTCGTAAACATGAGAGGTCGTGGAGCGGACCTGTTGCGAGTTGTTTTGACCCCCTTGACGACAAATGATTTGCACTCGAACCTTCAGCAGCTCCGTCTGCGTCCCGAGGCCTTTGGTGCAAAGCTCCATGACCGAGTAGGAGCAGAAGGTGTCTCGGATCTTGTACTGACTGAGCGTGCTCAGCCAGAGAGGAAGCGAGCTCTCCAGCTCCAGCGGAGGGATGAGGATTGACTGGTGACCTGAGTAAACACTGCACGCCAGCAACGCCGTCACTTTTTTTGCAACAATGACGCAGCTTTGCAATCACCTCTGCATCTTTGAGCGCACGCACCTGGAGAGGCACCACAGGACAAAGCCGAGGCCGCAGTACGGGTCCAGGCAGATGGCTATTTGGCGTGACGAGTAGAGTTCGCACTGCAGCTTCATGGAACGACACAGAGTGCTGACGGCAGCATGAGACATCTGAAAACAAAACGGGACGGCGCGTCTTCAAATACAGCTCGGCATCAACAACTCGCACGAGATGCTACGCGCAAGTAAAACGTTGTAAAACCTTGAATTGAGTTGAGCGCTAAAGCCTGGTTCACACGGCAGGAGAATTGGCCCGATTTTAGCCCCGAATTTCCCCTCCCGACAATCGCAAGGACGCGCCGAGACGCAAGCGATAATCTTCACAGATAATCCTGCCGTGTGTCTTGCCACCACACACGGCGCCTCCCGATATCGGCGCTCGGAAGGACCCCCCCGACTTGAAATCGGGCATATCCAATATGTTGGATTTTTTTGGCCCGACTTCGCTCCGCGTCGATGATTGACGGTGACGTGCAGCCAATCAGAAAGCGAGCCAGCGAGGAAGCCGGTGGGGAATCCAAAATCAAAACAGTCATGACGCAGCAGAAAGTCTGTGCTCGCGCTATTACTCTTTTTTTTTTTTTTTTTAATAATACACATACTCACATTCTCCACAAATAAACGTGGTCAAGCGAAGTCTCGCCAGTGCCCATTTTCGCTCCTTTAAACAACACCTTTTCTTTTTATGCCGCTTTTTCGTTTGAAAACCAGGATCGACTCTTGTTGACGACTCGGAAGCCACGTTTAATCTCGAGAGGTTTTGCGAGACTTCCCGTCACATTCTTGAACGAACTCGGCTCGTGTGGGGTGTGTCGATTGTGCGGTGTGGCCGCACACCACGCACGGTACGTTCAAAACTGGAACTCCCGTGATTTTTTTTTTTTCCTCTTCACGTGTGGCGTCTGTCAAAGATTGGAAATCGGCCGACAATTTGAAAATCTTGCCGTGTGAACCAGGCTTAAGCTAACTTCCATCTGGTTGACTTTGGAAAAAAACATTTTCCATTGAGAGCAATTATATTTCAAGTGATTCATGCGCGTGGAAGTACTCGTTTTTTTTCCAGCTTTCTTGGAGTCTAAGCTGAAGTTTGGGCTGTGCTTGAAGCCAGACTTTTTTTTTTTGTGTTCTCTCTTCAGTTTCCACCCTAATTGTTAGGGATAGACCGATAATCGGCCGGGGGCGATTATCGGCGCCGATATTTGGCATTTTGACAAATATCGGCATCGGCCATGTTTTGAATCTGAAGGCCGATAAAGCTCACTGAGCAGGGGATACTTGCGAACGTAGCGAATTTGGGGTTTTCATCAGGATTTGTAAGATGTTCGCAGTCAGTTTTTATTTGTCGTAAACACATTTGGAACATATTCACACAATTTTTCACCGCAAAAATCTTTTTGAAACGTTTTTACGAACCCTAACAAAAACCCCAAATGAGCTACATTCACATGAATTTGTTACTCAGTGAGAAATTATATATAGTTTGAAAGAATTCCCCCCCCTCCCCATTTTACTGCAAATGAATATCGGCTTGAAATATCGGTTATCGGCCAACTTGACCACAAATAATCTGTATCGGTATCGGCCTTGAAAAAACCATATCGGTCTATCACTACTAATTGTGTCGCACAGCAACACTAAATGAGTGAGTGAACGAGCATGACGTCACCCTCCAACCCTCCCCACCACCAAGAACTTAACTAATTGCCTGATGTGGTACACATTAATGCTCACAATTATTTGGCTTATCGACAGGATAAACTGTGGATTTTTATTCAAGGTGTGAAAATGGTTACCTTTACTCCAGTTAACATGCCCGTGGTGGACACACTGAAGTCCAGGTAAGCCAGCATCTCGGCTGTTGGGGGCTTATAGATCTGCGGTGGCCGCTTCCTGGGTATATCATCTAAGAGGAGAGAAAATGATCAAACTTGTGTCCATTTATTTTCAAATACAATTAAATGGACCCGCAACCAACGGACCCCAGACCCAAGGGACAAAGAATCGTGTCATGTCCTCTCAAACGCTCCTTTGTAAAGTAAATTTCAAGTTCAACATCTGTTTGTTTCAGAATTGGCCGCAATTGGCCACAGTGCCATCAGCAGACACGCTGGTCACATGTTTCCAGCTGGTTCTGGTGTCTTAGATAAAAGACAAAGCAAAACATGGGCGCCACTTACCTGGTGGCGGCCATGTCGACAGTGTCGATGCTCCCACCAAAGTCAATGAAACGCATGGACAATAGCATTGCCATAAAGAACACAGCTCAAAAGCAGAATGGCTGTTTTTACTCAATCTCTTAACTCATTTGCTCTCAATAACGTGCAAATAAGTTTAAAAAAAAAACATGTTTTAACTCATTCACTGCCAGTCATTATAGAAAATTTTTACATTTCCAATACTCACGTGATATTCCATTCAATAATTATATATAAACCGAATCTACCAAATAACAGAATAGACTCCCTACTTTTTGTCCCGTCCCGTTCTTTTATAATTGACAGCAGAAAAATGTAGGTTTGCCAAAATACAGCCATTTCTCCCATGGACTCTGAAACTGTGTTTATTTCCTATAAAATGGGGCAATGATGTCATCTACCGGTGGTTGGGCATCAGTAAAGTTGTTTCCAAGTTTGATATTTACAGTGGAGCATGCTCAGATTCGCCCCCATTTAGCACCGCTCTAAAAAATACAATTGACAAGTATACTTGTCAAAGGCAGTGAATGAGTTAAGTATCCCAAAGACGTATTTATACGTTTTTTTTAATTATTATTATTTTTTTTATGCTAGAGCATACATAAGGCTTTGAATGGTAGTTATTACACAAACGGCCAGCAGGTGGCAGCAGAGTAAAGGAGATCAATCAGGGCCATCTAGAAAAAAAGCTAAATTACTTACAATTTTAAATAGATTTGTGAAAACCGATGAAACTTAGCTCTCTTCTAATGCTAATTGCTGCAAAATGGAAACAGATAGAAACATACTTTTTCTTCCTGATGAAAGAAGAGACTTTAATCTTTCTTTTAATAGGTTCCATGTTTTTATAGCAATCGAACACAATATTCTGTACTCGACCTTGTAAAATCAATCAAAATTCAGTAAAGCGAACGGGATTGCGAAATGTGAAAATGGCTGCGAGTGAATGAGTTAAAAACATGCTATTTTGTTGCAGTACAGTTTTTTTTTGTTTTGTTTTGTTTTTTTGTAAAACATTGAGGTGAAAAAAAGTTAGTCCGAACATCGTGGCTCATGAATGTGACAAGATGCATGACAATCTCCTCCCCCCAAACAACAACAAGGCAACAAGTGTAAGTATTTCCACTGTAAATGTTTTTTTTTTTATCAGTTCTGTGACCACATACAAACGACTCACCTGTGTCGATGATTGTGGGCCACGTTTTGACATTGACGCTGGCGGCAGCTTCTCGGGACCTGAGGATCCTCATGAGGGGCTGAGTGGTAAGGATGCAAGATGCTTTGCTCACCTGGGACACACGGCAAAGCAGTCACACGCACGCATCCGCAACCAAATGATCAGCACTTTTCAAATACGTCCGTCGATCGAGGTAACACACACTCACGTCAATGATCATGCGGACCGTGGGGAGGGTGGCGGCCAGATTCTGCGGGTGGGGCGGCCTCACAGTCACAGGGACGACGCCGGCATAGAGGCAGCCGTAGAAGGCAGCTATCAGGTCAATACCTGCACGCAGAGCGGGATGAGGCGCATGCGCGTCACTCCGAGTTCGCCAACACTGGCCTACAGACACTTTTCTCATCAATGGTTTGTGAACATTTTCCTTTGACGCATTATTTGTTCACCTGGGGGATAAAGCAGCACCACGTTGTCGCCGGTGTTGAGGCCTCCTCGCTCGAGAAGGGTGGCCGTGATTTTCTCCGCCCGCTTGTGCAGCTGAGCACAGGTGGCCGTGCACACCACCACCCCCTGCAGCCAAAACAGAGGAAGTGCAATCAACTACCATCTGGAAACATAATTACGTTTTACAGTACAGTATTATGTAGGGATGTGCGAGTACCGATACCAGGTATCGGTGTCGGGCCGATACCAGCCTTTTTTTCAAGTACTCGAGTACTCGTGACGCAGACGAGTACAAGCGAGCGATGGCAGAGGGGGAAAACGTTAAGTGAGTCCTCCTTGCCTGTAAGTGGCGCTAGCTTGCAGCAGTTTTTCACCAAAACTTCACCGGTTTGGAAATACTTCAAAATTGTGACTCTTAAACTAAAAGAGCATTTTTGTGTTTTATTTTGAGCGTTAAGACTATTGAAGAGTGACTGTGCTGTTTTTTTTTTTGGTCAAAATTAAAGGAAATATATTTGTTTAAAAATATCGTTTAGTGATTTTTTTTTTAATTTGTCAAAATGTAATACTGGTATCGGCAGTTGGTATCGGTATCAGTGAGTACTGAGGGTCTGAGTATCGGTATCGGTCTGAAAAAAAGTGATATCGAACATCCCTAGTATTATGCTAATGCTAGTATTAAGTTTGGGTTATATTTATGGTGTCTATGTTCGATTAACTTCTCGATTTAAAGAAGACCACACCAGAAGAGACATGATGATGATCATGCCTCCCAAAAACTCCTAAAGATGGAAACGGAGAACACAGCTACAAATTCTCCTTGCCAAGGAACAAGTGAAACCTAAAATGCTTCAGCAAAAATACATGAAGTAAAAAAAATAGAATCTTGCATAACAGACTGTAGTGTAAAACGTTTTGCTATTATAATTTTGGGGTGAAGCAATTTATTTCATTGTTTGGATTTTTGGGCTACGTTTGTAGAATTTGGAGTATTCCAGTTCCATAAAAAAAGAAATAATAATAATAAAGAATAATAATACAGATCTATTTTCACTATTAATTCCAGGAAATGCAAGTGATACTTACTTAGTAGATGTCAAACTATGCATGTGATCACACTTTAATCCTAGTCTGAGGTGGGATTAATTTCATGCTGTTTTTCATGATTAAACTTGACACCGATTTATGACTGAAGTTCTGAAAACCCCAATACAGAATTACATCTGGATTTAAGGCACACAGTCAATTCTGTAGCGCAATAATTACTGTACACTTGAAATAGAGTAAAATAAAGACTTTTAAAAAGTCACTCAAGGGTTGAGGAATGAACTTTCATCTTGGGAAGACAACCGATCTACTCCCTGAGCCACTCAGCTCCTGCTGTGTGTTAGTAAATTGCTCGCGTCAGCTACAATCTTCCTAACTCCAACAGATCAAAAGTCTCCTCTTGGAGATAAAGCAAACAGTAGGAGGGGCATAGCTCAGGTGTGGCAATCACCCAAGCGGAAGGTCGTGAGTTTGTTACTCAACCGTTGAGAGTGACTTTATTGTTTTTCTCAATTCTTCATTTTACTCTCTTCCAAGTGTAAATATTCGCCTACTCTAAAAGAGTCTATTTGGTCCCACTCGAGTTTACTCTGCAGAATTCACCGTGCAGGATTGGACTAACAAATCTGGATTTGAATCTTCTGGATTAAATATGGTTTGGAATATCCGATTTTGGATCAGATCTGGGTTTATTCCAATTTCAGACATATTAATCCTGGTGGGTTATTTATTTTGGAGCCTAATCTACTTTCACAGTATTCTCAGCCACATCTTGTATTCATCTGTCTTCATCGCCATCCCCATCTTGATATGGAGAACAAAATGGATCGCCTTCATGACATTGTCTTTCGTCTTGGGAATAAATAATTGCGCAAAATAAATAAGGCTGGCTGCAAATCCATGCAATAACGTTTCCTCTCCAATAGAGGCAGCCGATGACGTCGCAGAGAGCTGGTGAAAATATGCACAGTTTGAATGAGATTTGAGGGGTTTTAAGATGAGCGCAATTGATTAGTAATGCCTTACATTGCTGCGTTACGGCAAAAAGTGACGCCGTTACCGCCATTGTGTTAACTTGTGCAACACCAACAAGCACAATACGCATTCGTTCATCCTGAGTACCAAGTTGTTTCACGGATGACTTATTTACTTTACCTTTGCATTCAGCAGCACATAGAGAATATGATCCGGGTCAGCCTGGGCTCTCGATTGGAGTGCATCAGACAAGAACTGGTGCTGAAAGGGAGCGGAACAGACTTTTACGCTGATGGATTATCGCGACATGAAAGCCCGTTTATTTAAAAACAGCGAAACACATCAAATGTGCGACTATGTGATGGCTGTTCGTGAAAGCGCACTCAGGGGCGCGCACGCACGCACGCACAACAGAAGTGTGTCTATGTGCATTTTGTTTTGCCAGGTCATGCTGGGGCCATCTGCACTTGCGAACGAGCCATATACAGTCAGGTTTGCAAAATGCTCTCGGATACTTAAGACATGTTGAAAAAAAAGACGGTTCACAACAACCGCCATCTATAACGCAACGCATGTTTAAAACATAAGTTTAACAACACCGGTAGTAGTGCATATATTTTCTTCATAATTTTCAAATCTAGCCACTACAGACATTATTTCTTCATTGTTGACTATGTCAAGTAGTCAGACATGACGTGATCCATTGTTATTCACTGTACTGACCATATTAACGTGACATCTTATTTATGACAACTCATCATCAGTTTTTCGCACGTAAACACTTGTTTCTTTTGTCTCTCTCGGTCTCTATGTTTGTGTGGAATTAAGCGCTGTAACAACTATGGGTGCCAGCTCGACATTGGCACTCCTCCATGGGCAGCCTGTACGTGATCCGAATCCGCTATACGGTGTCCTGAACATGGCTGCTCTGCTCTGCTTTGCCTCCATTTTTCTCCACCTGATGCTTCACTTCACTTCCCCGTCAACTCCCAGGTTCCAACTAGCGCCCGGGCCACCGATTATAAAAAAAAAAAATCGGCAAATTGGGCCAAATGGCCGATTATTTCCTCCTTAAAATGTTATCGAAGAAAACCGAAGTTTCCGACGCTGTGAAAGTGACCTGAATGCACCATATTGCTTTTGTAGCATTAGCAACTAGCAAGTATGTAGCTTATGTTATTCTGGTTATTCTGTTGTCCCTAACTGTCCTTTAAGCAGTTTAATGACACCAAAGTTGGAGTTAACTGTAAAACTAACAACACAATGTAAAGAATTACATCCACTGTATATTTAAATACAAAACATGCTTCCTTTCTAAAACGTCGCTAGCCTAGCACGAACAGGAAGTTAGCAAATGCTAACAGGAAGTTAGCGTTGACTTGGTAGTGTTTTTCCTTCAAATATCAACACACAAATCTTGTGGGAACACATACTAACGGATGAGATAACACTACACAAAGGCACAAATTCTTCCCAGTGTGTGAAAAACTAGTTATTTTAACACAACCTTCTTCTGTACTCACTTAAAGTGCGTACGCCATGGATGCATGGCACCACACTGCCCCCAAGAGGCCAAAACACACCGGAACAGTCAAGTTATCTATAGCACTTTCAAACAGCCTTAGCTGTCAGTATTTGTATTATATATATTTTAAATAAATAATCGGCAGATTCATCGGTAATCTGTATTTTTTTTTCCCTGCCAAAAATTTGTATCGGCATCGGCCTCAAAAAGTGCATCTCGGTCGGGCCCAGCAAAGCCTCACAAAGGAGAAAACCCAGCGTTTGGTGATGTCCATGGGTTCCGATTCTCAACAAAATATTTAATAGTACCATTTTACTTTACATTATGTTGATTTGTCCAATTACTTTTGAGCCCCTGTAATAAGGAGCATTTGTATAAGAATAGCTACAATTCCTACATGCTTAATCATATATTTCTGTTCAACCTCTTCAATTAAATAAAGCTTAAACTCTGCACTTCATTTCCATTTGAGTTGTTTCCGTTTAAATCCAATATGGTTGCATGCAGAACCCAAATCATGTGGTTTGAACACAGTCAATGTTGTGCACTCTCTGGTACCTTCCGAATCAAATCCTGGTCCTCCACCACGCCCAGTTCTCTGCCTGTAGCCTGGGCAATTCGTTTTCCTGCCACGAGGTTGCCCACCAGCATGGACGCTGGACCAACGTCCACTGCGCAGACCAGATGGCAAACCGTCATTTTGGGCAACACCACATCGTTCAATTGATGAGCCGAGTGGCGCAATTGAACAAAACTCACCCGGCTGCTTCTGCCGTGGTTTGGGCATGTTGGTGACGCAGGTGTGCGGGCACATAAGGATGTTGCAAGGGTGCAGGTTTCCCTCCAGGAAGTTCTGCTTGGTTTCACAGATGTGGATGCCGCCGAGCGGCGTCTTTGGGAGGGTGTTGGCAGGCACCAGCGCAAGGCAGTATAAACCCACCTGGTGGATACTGTCAATGGCCTGTGGGGAGAACGTGCATCATGAACGACAAGCAGGTTTGCATCTCAGTTTGCGTGTCAAAATTGCTAATTAGCTCCTCATGAGTAAACATCGACTCCACCACCTAAACGAAACTACTGTTATGTCTGTCAGTCGCAGATGAAACAGAAATGAAGGCAGAGCTTCTCATCATGCACTTCAAAGAGCCCGCGCGTGATTGTCAATTAAGAGACTAATTGTCAATGGGGTATATTGCCACGGAAGAGGCGGGACTGTTTTTGCACATGAGCTTTGACTCCGGTTCTGGTTCGCGACGTGTGGGCTGCGTCCCAATACTCGTGCTTCCGACTTCGTCCCCCTCGGTTGCACGTTCTGTCGACGGTGCGAGTCTGTAGTGTGTCTGTCAGTTGTCCGAAGCACTTCAGAGAGCCGAGACGCCCTGCGCGCTCCCGCCCATGACGCGAGCACGCGGCTGGGGGGGGGGATGCAACTGTCTAGTCAAGCCAACGACAATGCAATAAAAACAGGAAGTAGAAACCAACCAAATGAAAACCAATAACGCTACAGCGAAATCTTAAGCCCGAGTTTGCTTTCTTCACGCAAATTGGATATTCTTTTTCTGTCATTATTTCAGAAAAGGTTCTACAAAAACACAAAGTGAAAGAAAGGGAAAACACACAGTTCCCTACTTTTATGCTGGAATAAAATGAGGTTTAGTACACTTATAGCATGTCACTCCCAAAATAATGAAAAAAAAATTGGGGGCTTATATTTCAAACTAAGTTTTGCTGGATCACCAAACTTTGAGGCGTTTCCACTGTAAAACCTCGTTTATACTTCTGTGTTTGCCCTTGAGTGAATGACCGGCATACATCACGTTATCAACACCAGTCATTAACTCATTCACTCGCCGCCATTTTCACATTTTGCAATCCCGTTCGCTCCCGACTGTTTTACTAGATTTGGACTGATTTTGCAAGGCCCACAGAGTATTGTATTTTATGGCTATAAAAGCATGGAACCTATCAAAAGAAAGATTAAAGTCTCTTCTTTCATTAGGAAAAAAAAGTATATTTCTATCTGTTTTCGTTTTGCAGCAATTAGCATTAGAAGAGAGCTAAGTTTCATCAGTTTTCACAAATCTATTTAAAATTGTATGTAATTTAGCTTTTTTTCTACATGGCCCTGGTTGATCTCCTTTGCTCTGCTGCCACCTGCTGGACGTTTGTGTAATAACTACCATTTCTGCAACCGTTCTTTGAAGTTGAGAGGCTGCATCAAAGCCTTCTGTATGCTCTAGCATAAAAAACAAAAAAAAAACAAAAAACGTATAAATACGTCTTTGGGACACTTAAAATATTTTTAAAAAAACGCTGTCGTGTTTTGGCGAGTTTAGGGCCGACGCCGTTGCAAATTGGCATAATTGCCATGGTGATGAGCCAACGACCCCCCCCCCCCCCCCCCCCCCCGCCATTTTCTTGTTCCTGAAACGAAAAACGACTTCCTCAATTGGTCATAGAATGCAGAGGAATCTCCAATCTGTGGCGTCCTCGCCAATAGCAGCCATAACCTGCTACCTGATGTGTATTGAGATATTGCGCACAAGTATGAAGGCAAACGCACGAGCGGGGCTCCACCGTAACGTCCGCCGTAGCCTGATGCGGAAGTATAACGAGGCCTTAGGAGAGAGACCTTAACACACCTGCAGAACTCGACTCATCCACTGGAAGCTGTCCTCCTCGCTGGCGTCAGGCCGTTGCTCTGCCACAATCACGATCCTCTCGTCGTAAAAAACAGTCACTGAAAACACGGCGATCCTAGACAAGAGTCAGGGGGATGAAAACGCACGTCCATAAATTCTGAAGCGTTACACATTTCATATTGCCAAGCACGCATTGTCCCACCTCCCCCTGTAAACGGTTTTGACAGGCTCCACGGCGAGAGCGGTGGCCACCAAGTCGTCAGCGTTGTGGCGTCGCCGGCTCACCATCAGCAACCCTTCAATCTTGCCCACAACAAATACCAGGCTGCCCTGTTGGAAGAACACCAGGAGCACATCAGCACCTACGATACGCATACTAACTGTAAAGCACTTTTTTTTCCTGGTTGTATGGGACTTACCGGGCCAACAAATCCGAGCAAACCAGTTCGGGCAAAGGGAACTTCTCCTAAAGGCGCTCCAGATTGGTTGACAGGGATCACCTAAAGGGGCAACACATTAGATTGTAGTATCTCGGCATAACATCTAAGAAATGTTAGAACTTGACTAAAGAGGCACCATTTGCAGCCAGTAGGGGTGTTAAAAAAAATCGATTCAGCGATATATCGCGATACTACATCGCGCGATTCTCGAATCGATTCAATAATCGGCAGAATCGATTTTTTTTTTTTTTTTTTTTTTTTGGGATTCACACCTTGAGCATGGAAGAATGTTATATGAACGGCACATTAAGCCTTAATATTTTTATTTTAATGCTGTTCAAACATGAAACAGATTACAACCTCTATAAGACTGAAATTTCAGATAAATAAATAATACATTTTCATATAAATCTTACACTCTACAAGCTTACTGATTAGTATTTTCTAAATATGAATGAAAAAAAATCGCAACAATCGACTTATAAATTCGTATCGGGATTAATCGGTATCGAATCGAATCGTGACCTGTGAATCGTGATACGAATCGAATCGTCAGGTACTAGGCAATTCACACCCCTAGCAGCCAGCCTTATTTATTTTGTGCATTTATACCCATTTTTAATTTCCCATGTGAAATGCACATTCCAAGTGTAGTTATGAAAAATTTGTGTTTAAAAGGTGTTGTTTTCAAATAGAAGTACTTGGTTTCACTTTTGTAAGTATTTTTGAATAACAAAGAGAACATCTCAAGACGATCTCTTCGATTCGGGTTTTGACTAGAGCTGTCAAACGATTACATTTTTTAATCAGATTAATCACATCTTCGAATTTTGATTAATCGTGATTAATCACGGACTTAAAAAAGCTTTTTTTCCCCCAACATATTTTGCCCGCTAAATTTGAAGCGCAGCAGTTGTGTTAATTTTTCCGACATTTAATGTTATGAGGACGTCTTCAAAAATGTATATCCACTGCACACGCTCATCCTGCTTTTTCTAATCAATTAATAATTTTCATAATTTAAAATGGGAAAAAAATGACCTACGGCATATGTAAACATTTATTAAATGCTTTACTTTAATGCATGTAGTTATTTTTATTGCTCAAACTCGAACTTTAACGTAACCATCCGCTGTCGGCTAAAAAGGATCATCTGCGGTCAAAATTCATAGTGTGATTAATCTGTGGTAATACAATGATTAATGAGATCATTTTTTGTGATTAATTAATGAGTTAACGCTTTAACTTTGACACCCCTAGTTTCGACAGACCTCAAAAGTGTTCTTGGTGACCCCAGGAAGACCGTAGTACATGGTGCCACCCGCTCGGGAGCTGATCACAATCTCTCCTATCTCGTCCGTTTTGCACAGCTGAGGCGAGCCATCCGGTTTGACGATGCACATCAGAGCTGAAAGACAAATTACGGTCCGAACATCAACTCTGGGTGTGTCAACATTGTGTTACGATGTTGCCAGAAGTTTAGCACACGCGAACAAACCTCCAGGCATGATGTGGCCGACGTCTTGAACAGTGAGCGCTGAATTCTTGTCCTCCGTGTTCACTCGAATCACACCGTGGCTCAGCCCGCCCATAGAGAGGATGGCCCTGGCTGGCAGAGGAGCTCCTCGTGCGCCGGGTCTGCAGCCGAGGCAAGAGGAGAGGAGGTCATGTGAACGACAAGCTTGACAGGTTCAAGTCATTTCATTTTCAGGGCACGGAAGCAATTGCAGCAATGTACAAATTCAGGTGGAGCAAAAACACATCCGAAACAGCCAAGCCAGCGTGGTCCGCCGAAGTCATGAAGGGGGAACATAAACCCGATTGTACCTGCGAATGGCCACCGTCAAAGCTTCGGGTGAGGTGGCACATGGACAGATGACCTCAGGCTTTAGACCGTGAGACTGGAACACATTCAGAAAGGCATCACATGACGACACAGACCCTAAAAGCACAAAACAAAAGGTGGAAAAGGGTTATATCATTCACCAAAACAAGGTTGACGTAACGTTTAAAAAAAAAAAAAAAAGAAAAAAAAAGGGATGTAACTCACATGGGTTTGCCCCATCAGCTACAATAAGCATTCGAATGGAGGACAGGTTAGTGTCCCTCTGATCTTTGTGGGCCATCATTGCCCAGTGAAGGTCACGGCACTTCACCAAGGCCACGCGGGCTGTGAGATGACAAGAAACATGACGCGCACTGACAAACAATAGAAAGCCAACCATCGTAATAAGAGTGACGACGGCAAACCTTTGTGAATGTGAACCCTCTGCACCCAGGACATGGGACAGGCTTTCATGACGGAATACGGCACAGTAATGGTATGAATTCTATTCATGACACTCTGTAAGGACCACATGCATGTTGTCAATATTGGGATCGCCCACCAGTTTAATGGCGATAGAGGGCAGATGGCACCACTTATCTCACCGTTAAGACGCCATGCCACAAGCCCATGTCCTTTTTGCAGTCCAACACATTGACCAGAGTCTCACCTGTGATGAAAATAAGAAACGCATTAGCAAATTGCAGACACACGCACCCACACACGGAGATCTAATGTTTTGTCCAGTGTCACGTGGTATCCAATTAAGTGCCCAAAACAAAACAAAACAAAACAAAACAAAACAGTAACCACGGGCATATTCTTAGCTGATTGGTCAACAGCCTGAACTGAGGCAATCAGTCTGCACACAGGGTGACTAATGGTAAAGCCAGTTCATAGCCAAACAACCGTACATCCTCGCTGGATACGGATATATATATATATATATATATATATATATATATATATATATATATATATATATATATATATATATATATATATATATATATATATATAATGTATGTATATTAGTGTTGGTCGGTATTACGGTATCCCGGGGTGTCTAAAAATAGCAAGTGTCACTTTCAATACTGTTATATTAAAACATTTTTTTAAAAAGGACCTAAACATAATTTTTTGATAGCACATATGAGTATGAGTATTAATGAGTATTAATGAGTATTAATATAACAATTAAAAATTAATAGAAGGCTTCTATTAGTCACGTGACAGTCACATGACTGCCCATTAGAACGAGAAAAGATGGCCACTCATGCTCCTTGGTCCTCCTAAAAAAAAATGTAACTGCTATAATTTGGCAGCAAATGTCGATGAAGCCTGTATGCAAAATCTGCATGTAAAATCGAATATACTTTTGCATCTCTGGACTCATATACGGAACAACAACCCCTCACTGACTTCTGAAAAGTGATGAGTTTGTCACCAAAAAGTTCACTAACTACTATTATAGCTCAGTCCATAGTCATATGATTATTATATTTATACGAAAAATTCATGTTTTCATAGTATGTAGTTGACATATGGCTTTGATTCTTACGCTTGCGATGTTGCTTGCATTTTTTTCCCCCCATACTTGCAATGCACTGTGGTATACATCAACCGGTTGAGTGACCATCTACTTTTCAAAGTGCATTGTGGGTAATTTTGAGTAGACTACATTTTTTTTCTGTTGGACATTCTGACACCCCACCTACAAAATGGCGTGACCCCTCCTTTAGTAGTGCACTATATGGGGAGTAGTGTGCCCATTCGGACACAGCCATCGAAGAGGAAGAAGTAGGAGAAGAAGATGAATTATAATTCCTACAAAATAAAAATAGGAGAGGGGTGCAGCGATTAACTGGTTTTATGATTTACCATGGTTTTTGAAGGTCAAACCGTATACCGTAAAACCGTGTTTTTTGTTGTTTTTGTTTTCCAGACTATATCGTACACCAAAATCTGAAACTGTTGCACCCCTAAATAGGACCTCGAAGTAGAATGTTTAAATCCCATCCCTAAATATTGTCCTATTACAAACTGACCTTCACAGTAGTTACAGGCCTGTGTCAGCGCTTGACAGTGAGTCAGCATGGAGATCTTGGACACAGCTACACCCATCACCGTCCCCTCCTTACTCGCTTTGTACTGCAATGAATGGAAACATACAAACGACATTGAGACAAGACAATTGCAGTACAACCGTGTTTTCTTTAAATGTGGAAATTGGATGGATGTTCAAATCTTCGATAAACATTTGAAACAAAACAGCTCCTTTGCCACAAGATATAGTAGTGGAGGAAGAGGGGAAGAAAAGGAAAAAAAAAAAAAAAAACACCCTGGGACCTTCCACTCACTGGGTGCAGAAATTTTACTTGTAGTTTACACAAGTGTTAGGCACAACCTGGGAATTTAAGACGGCCAATTGTCATTGCACTTTGACATTGCAAATATGAAGTATAAGTGATTGCTTTGAATTCATTTGGACAGAATGTTTTATCACGAGCATGGAGGTCTCAGAGAAAGTGAGCGTGTGTTTAGTCCCCATAGGCGGTGCGGAGGTGGGTCTGCAACTGATGACATCATAGAGTGAGTACCCGCTCGTTTTCTCGGGTCGAGCGGGGCTGGTGCTTGGGGAGCAGAATGACCTAGAATTTCTCATACACCACTTCGTTTATGTTTTTGGTGAGGAATTAGCATTTTAACACGGCTGAAAGCTCAAAAAAAGTTGATTTTTCACATTACAGTTATTTTAAATGAATGATGTCGTTGTCGTCCTCTCCTCTCACTACACCTCAATGGCGCTAAATGAGGAAAACTTTTTACACCTAAATTTAATCTTTTTCACAAACTGTGTGGTAAATCAGGCGCAAATTTGCTCCCAGCTGTCAAACTTTGTGGGCATGTTTGCGCTGGTTTTACCATAAAAGCAATCCTTAGTGATTAGGAGGTTAACAGGGAGCAAGTTGCGGGTGCAGTTGTGGAGCAATATTTAGCGCTCTTAGCGGACGGAGCGCATTCTTAGTGGATTTGGCCCTCAGTGCGTACCTCGATGTAGGCAGTGTCAGTGTTGGCGGTGGGAATATGAGGCTGCCAATCTTTGGAAGGTTTGGTCAGGTACTTCGTGTCCGTCACCACCCATTTCATTCTTGGCCATCCTGTGGAATGTAAACACGTTTTAGCTGACAAAGAGCTGACAACGTTTTCACTTTGCACTCTTTGTTCCTACTGCGCACAATAGAGATGCCAAGCAAATCTCAACACCACAATGTATAGTGCTTCTAGTCTAATGATGACTTCTTGTAATAGGCCCCCAGGAAGCACATACATTAAGTACAGTTTAACCGACGCTGAGCCTGAGAGTTGCTTGACCTTTGAACTGGATGATTTCTCCATTTGGTGTCTTGGGCAGCCCTTTGAGGCACACTTCACTGGTCAGTGCCAGACTGACGCCACAGCTGCCCAAGAGGAAGCCTATCTGCTGGCTGCCTGCATCCTAATGAAGAGACAAAACAGATGATTCGTGTCAAGGCTCGAAATACCCATTTTTTTTCCACCGAAGAGCAATTTACTGCCGTAATTTCCCATAATTGTGACACATTCTTAACTCATTAGCTCCCAAAAACGTATAAATACGTCACATTTTAAATGTTTTAAGTTGTCCCAAAGACATACTTATACGTTTTTTTATGCCTAGCATAGAGAAGGCTTTGATGCAGTCTCTCTACTGCAGAAAATGGTTGAGTGGCAGCAGAGTATAAGAAATCAACCAGGCCATGTTAAAACAAGCTGATTTCCCCACAGTTCCAAGCAGAATTGCAAAAAACGATGAAACTTAGCTATGTTCTATTGCTAATTGCTGCACAGCGGAAACAGAAAGAAATATACTTTTTTTTTTTCCCTGATAAAAGAAGAGACTAATCTCTCTTTTGGTATGTTCCATATTTTTATAGCAATAGAACATAATATTTCGCGGGCCTTGAAAAATGAGTCAAAATCCAGGAAAACACATCAGTGAAAATGGTTGGGAGTGAATGAGTTAATCTTTGGGGTATTTTGATGATGGCATATCATAGACCAAAAAACACACAAACTAAACAATGTGTCTCCTGCAAAGCTTGATTATATTGTCCTTACTTGTTTTGAAAGTGGTACTTCAATAGGTACAGGGATGACCTCAGCCAACAAACAGCCATAGAATGCAACCCAGAACATACCCGGGTCACTGTTTGGGTAAACCAGTGCCACCTAGGAGACGAGAAATAATTCATTTCAATATCATGTGTGTACACTATATGTGCAGTGATTGAACATGTTCGTACTCGATCTCCAGGTTGTAGCACAGGTTCCGTCTTTGTGCCCAGTTTATTCAGTAGCGTGTAAGCTAGTTTCAAACTGCGACTCCACAGTTTGCCTATAAGGAAGAAGTAAAAAAATGTTGGTGAAAAAGTTACACATAATTTCCATAATAGGAATCATTATCATATGTGACATCATACACCGTGAGACATTAGCACACAGAAAGCGACCTCATTTTAGCCAACATGAAAGGATTAACTGTGCTTTTGTGTTTTGGCTTTTCCTTTGCGACACTTTTTCAGACGGATAACGTGAAGTAAGCAGACATCCTTTCTAAGCACAAAAAACGCTGACTGTGTCCAAAAAGTACTGAAGAAAAGTACTTTTTTAGAATAAATAAAATGATGATACTTCGAGAGGGGCAGTAGTCATATGGGTGATTCAGCAGTATTGCCTCTGTAAGGATATGTTGAAAAAAATTACCGCTCTGATTTTGGTAGCCTACCCACTAGATTACACCACATGCGTATGCGTTGCGGATCCGTTCTGCTCCGGCGCCGGAGCCGATTTACTTCCATTCTCTCAGCTTGTTCAAATTACACCGGCTGCGTATGCACTACGGATCGACTGCGAACCAGCTCCGTCGTGCCGGAGCCCGCCAGACGAATAGACCTATTTTCTATTTTTGCCAGACGGCGCATACGTCAGCCTCCATCAAATGGCAAAGTAGCACAGAACACATCGAGTGGCACAAGAAGACCGACGCAGTTTCAAATTTAAAAATTCCGGTTACTTTTCAGAATAAAACACTCGCCAAATCTTATTTCGCAATTATGTCAGCAAAACAACATAATGGGTGGAGCCAGGCCTGGACTCAACAAGCCAGGTGCTTATTCACGGTTTAGAATCATGCCAAAACCCCGTAAACACAAAAAACGTGATCTACGTACACAAAACGTGTGCTCTACGTACACAAAACTTGATCTACGTACACAAAACCTGATCTACGTACACGTTTACGTACACAAAATGTGATCTACGTACACAAAGAAGTCAAGTTTACTGGCTTTGCACGTGTGGATCATGGGCTTTCGGCACATAAAACTGCTCGGTAGAATATCACTGCCAAAAGTCACGCGAGTTGTATCCGTAATTGTAGAATTGCTTTTTACGTACACTAAACATTTTGTTGTTGTTGTAATTGAAGATATGCTTCTTTGTGTACGTAGATCAGGTTTTGTGTACGTAGGACAGGTTTTGTGTACATAGATCAGATTTTGTGTACGTAGACCACACGTTTTGTGTACGTAGATCAGGTTTTGTGTACGTAGATCAGGTTTTGTGTGTACGTAGATCACGTTTTATGTACGTAGATCATGTTTTTTGTGTACGTAGAGCACACGTTTTGTGTACGTAGATCATGTTTTTTGTGTACGTAGAGCACACGTTTTGTGTACGTAGATCAGATTTTGTGTACGTAGAGCACACGTTTTGTGTACGTAGATCACGTTTTGTGTACGTAGATCACGTTTTGTGTACGTAGATCACGTTTTTTGTGTTTAAATGGTTTTGGCATGATTCTAACTCCACGGACCCAACCGACTTGGTCGACTTTTATTCCCAGCCCTATTGCGAATAAAAATCATTGCCTGTGTACATAGAGCACACGTTTTGTGTACGTAGATCACGTTTTTTGTGTACGTAGAGCACACGTTTTGTGTACGTAGAGCACACGTTTTGTGTACGTAGATCAGATTTATTAAAGGTTTTCTTCCAAATTGGCCCAGCATTCCAGACCAGACTGTTATATTTAACTTTGAGCTACCGCTATGGACAATTTGCAACAAATTGCTGCTCACCATATGTGAGAGTGTAGAGGGGTTTCCCTGTGATGTCCAGCGCTGTGAGGGCGGGGCTTTTGGCCTGGGTGGCCCCCCAGCGAGCAAGGGCCGCTTGCAGGGCAGGAGGCCAGTTACTAACAACACCGAGAGGCTCCCCCTTCACTGGGATGATTTGACGACCCTCCGGTTTTGGGGTGTTGGGGTCTGGCTGAGGAACTGGAGGACACAGAGATTCATGACAAAGGCTATATGGATGTCCTTTGTTGCAATGAATGCAATTGCATTTCTTTTCTCACCTTCAACTATTTCCTCTGAGTCATCGAGGAAGAATTCACTAAGCGGGGGTCTTTTGGGACGTTTGAGCGTGTTTAGCAACTGCTGAATCTTGGTCGACACTCTGCTGTTGACAGGCACACCTGCATAAACAATCACCACCATCAACAAAGAGACCAATAAAGCTAAACATGATCCACATATGCAACTCACACACGTAGCTATTGTAGTACACACTCACACAGTCGGGGGCAAAATCTGCTATAGGAGAGATTTGAAAGCTAGTTGGACGGACACAGTTCAGAGAATTAAGGGAAAAGAGGTTGTCTAAGTCACAAGACAAACACGGAGAGTGACAGGCTGGAAAGCAAGCTGACACGGGCGTCTTCGCCAATCCCTCCCCATCCCACTCGTATTACCTTTTCGCTTTCCTTTTTAAATGAAAGTCAAGATGGATTAGTGGACCCAAAAGAAAGAAGACAAATAAAATACACATGATTAGCGTCATGTTGCTTGACTTCATTGAACACACTCAACAGCGCGTCATCACCATCGATGCCGAGCAATAAAAATTACAAACATGGTTGAAAAAAAATAATAATAATGATGTCATTCATTTTAGTAGCTCAATTCAAAAAGCGAAACACATTAATGATAGTCACTTCACATTGTGTGAATTAATTAAAGATTTTATTTTTGGAGCAGTTTTTATGATAATAGCTTGCACAGCTGGCAAAAAAAAACTAAATTCACCCTCTTAAAAAATTAGAACATTACATAAGAAACAATCAAAAGGACTTTTAGGTAAGAATTGTCAAGTATTTAATGAATCTGGATAATACACATAGGGGCCGATTCACTAAAGGTTTGCGTCGCCTTTGCACGGCACTAACTGGTAAATTGGAGCAATCCGGGAGCGCCCAATTCACTAAACACGCGCAGATGGGGAAATCCATCACTAAGTGCCCTGCCAACCAGATTGCGCCACGTTGCGCCGGTGTTATTTGCGCGTATGTAAATGAGGTCATTTCATACATTTGACGCAAAATATGCCCACCGCAATGCAAATGAGACTCATTGATATGCAGCGTCTAATTCACTAACGCCAGCGCAAATAGCCACACGGAGTTTGCGTGACGCAAATAATGTTTTTGGAAAGCGTGTATTAACCTGCCGCAACCTCGATCCCGGGACCATGACAGCAGTGCATGTGGCACGGTGCACGTCACTTTGCTGATCACGCAGAGAGGAGAGAGAGAGGGCGAGAGAGAGAGAGAGAGAGGGAGGGGGACATTTTTCTATGTTTGTTTTAAGACACATAACGTAACCCGGGCTGATCGGCAATGGCAGTGAGTCATTTAACGATCATTTTTACGTGCCAGATGCATACTGTACGCCCATGCCAACCTCTGAAAAAATATATATTTTTTAAATTTCTACATTATGAATGAATTATGTCGTCGTCGTCCTCTCCGCTTTGTACAGTTTAATAGCGCTATAAATGCTTACTCTGATAATGTCGTCTTTCTCGCAACTGTTACTACACTACAATGTTCTTGCCGCAAATCCGTTGCCATGTGTGGTAAATCAGGTGCAAATTTGCTCCAAGCTGACAGTTTTGTGGGCGTGTTTGTGCCGGTATACAATTCGAGCAATATCCTTAGTGAATAGGTGGGTAACTGGGCGCAGACTGCGGGTGCAGTTGCGGTGCAATATTTCGCGCTATGACCGGACGCGGCGCATTCTTCGTGAATATGCCCCTCAGTTTCCCATTTTGAACTGAACTACTGAAACAAATGATCTTTTCTGAGACATTTTTATAGGTCATTTATTGAAAGGTACCTGTTTATCTGGATTGGTCAAGAAGTGATTGCTGGGTTTTATTTCCCACATAGTAAAAATGTACACAAGCACACACATCTTTTGTGTGATTGTATGCATGTGCGTGTTGTTGTTATCTACCATCAGCAGTATCCAGCATGCTAGAACGGCTCTGCCCGCGGCTCATTCCCCTGACGGCGGGAGGCAGGTCCAGTCGCGAGCTTCTGTCGTGGGCAGTGGAGGACGACGTCACATCTGGAGGAACGCTGTTCTCTAATGGAGAACCACAAAGCGGGGTGTGCTGAGGTAGTCTACAGAGCATAACAAACGCAATTCATGTGCCGTTCATCAAGTGAGTTTACCGATGCGCGTGTGGGCCAGTACATCGGCCAGCACGGAAGCGGCAGGCTGAGTCGGGGGCTGGGGCTGGCTTTTCGGCTCTCCGTGGGAGAGGGTGGAGGACGCCGATGAGGAAGTGGAGGAGCTTTGGACGGAACGGTTGATCCAGTAATCTGGACTTTGCAAGCCCTGGGCCAGCGCCGCACTGAGGGCGGCCTTTCTACGCAGTGAGCCCTCATCCTCTGATGCAGAAGATGTGTCTGGCGGAAAGAAAACATTTGACATTTGTCATCGGTCAATCATACGTAAGTGCACCATGAAGATACAACATCCAAAAAGTTTTACAATTTGCAGTTACATGTGTGACAACAACGTCCGACATTAACGGTATCCCGGTGCCACCACCTGCCTGTGTCGGGCCACTGGTACAATAAATGTGATGAAATCAGGTGAACACATTGTTGTTTTTTTAAATATCTAATATTCCATATTTTGAGTTTTATCACTTAAATTGATCAATCATCTTGGCTGTTTTTATCCCCATTCTATTACTCCCAATCACTGATGCAATGTGCACTGCCGACTTGCGTGCATATTGTTGTGCATTATTGAGTCTGCAGGCGTCACTATTTCATCCACAAGTCGGCCTACATATACAGATATACATTACGTTAAGTATTGGTTTAAATCACAATATCTATATATTATGCACATGGTTCACGCGACTCAACATTATTCGACATGACCGAATTCGGAAACTTTCCCCAAGTTGTGGAGAGCGTGGCTATTTCTTTGACCACTACGACTATATGTGACTTATCACATGCAACATCAAATGGCAAATAATCTTTTCATTGACACAAAATCATGAAATCATGAAATCAGATTTCCCACCGTGGTAATATGACCTCATTTACACAAGAAAATACCACTGTGGAGCAACAATAACATCAACAAACTGGCAAAAGGGTCCTCATGTGCCCACCCCTCCCAAAAAAAAAAAAAAAAAAAAAAAAAAAAAAAAAAAAAAAAAAAAAAAAACTGAGATATTGCTATATTCTAATTCTGCACTTAATTCCATATAAAATGATATATAATACATGGGCGTACCTCAAAACGACAAAGTTACAATAGTTTTAATGTTGGAAGGTTGAAATCCCTTGTTTTGAGGAAAAAGGGCTTTGCATATTTCAAAATGTCCATAGCAACCAGTAATATGGGGAAAAAATGAACATGAAATTATCAGGAACTGTTAAATATCAGTGGAAATTCAATTCTAATATCAGGCAAGGACATCGTCCGAAATTTTAACCCTTTAAATCATAGGTGTAGGGGTGTGAATTGCCTCGTACCTGACGATTCGATTCGTATCACGATTCACAGGTCACGATTCGATTCGATACCGATTAATCCCGATACGAATTTATAAGTCGATTGTTGCGATTTTTTTTCATTCAAATTTAGAAAATACTAATCAGTAAGCTTGTAGAGTGTAAGATTTATATGAAAATGTATTATTTATTTATCTGAAATTTCAGTCTTATAGAGGTTGTAATCTGTTTCATGTTTAAACAGCATTAAAATAAAATATTAAGGCTTAATGTTCCGTTCATATAGCATTCTTCCATGCTTAAGGTGTGAATCCTAAAAAAAAAAAAAAAAAAAAAAAAAAAAAAAAAAAAAAATCGATTTTGCCTATTATTGAATCGATTCGAGAATCGCGCGATGTAGTATCGCGATATATCGCCGAATCGATTTTTTTTTAACACCCCTACATAGGTGTCAAACTCCGGTCCTCGAGGGCCACAGTCTTGCAGGTTTCGGAGGTTCCCCTCTTCCAACAAGCTGATTCCAATCAACAGGATCGTTATCAGGCTTATGCAGACCTGCTGCTGATGAGCTGATATATCAGCTGTGTTGGAGAAAGGAAAACATGCCAAACCTGCAGGATTGCGGCCCTCAAGGACCCGAGTTTGACACCTGTGCTTTGAATGTTTTGGACCTCTCAAGAGGTGAAATCATCCTCAACTTTGAAGATCACATTCCGCTTATAATTTATCTTCTGAGGCATCCGCCAAAGTTTGTTGATGTTATTGTTGCTCCACAGTGGTATTTTCTTGTGTAAATGAGGTCATATTACCACGGTGGGAAATCTGATTTCATGATTTTGTGTCAATGAAAAGATTATTTGCCATTTGATGTTGCATGTGATAAGTACTTCATTGTTAACTTATCATGGATGTGAGGACCGTTACCCCGGGTTTTCACCGGTTGCGGTTGCGGTGCGGTTGCGGTGCGGTTGCGGTGTGGTCCGGCGACGCAAGCAATTAGATTCCATTCATTCGAATGGTGCAGTTTACACCGCTTGCGGGTGCGTTGCGTGTCGACTGCGTCTCAGCTGCGGCGTGCCGCAAGGCTTCCGCAAGGATAGACCTATTTTCTATTTTTGCCGGACGCCGCAGCGGTAGGCCTCCGGCAAATGGCAAGCTAGCACAAAACACATCGAGCGGGACAGGAAGACCGAGGCAGTTTCAAAATAAATTTCCGGTTACCTTTCAGAATAAAACACTCGCCAGCTCCTATTTCGCAAGCTTTTCAGCAAAACGTGACGTGGGCGTCGCCGGGCCATGTGCTCATTCACGGTTTAGACACCAGCGAACATGGACGAGGAGAGGTTTATATTGGAGGTGGAAAACCACAAAATAATATATGACACGGCACATCCTTTTTATAAGGACTGTAATTTATTGTGAGTTTGATGTTCGCGATTGCTTGTTGTGCCCGTCTCGCTTGCCGTACTGAGCGGCAGCCGGACGCGGAAGACAGAAATAAAGAGTGGACCCGCACTGACCCGACTCTCGTTATTAATATACTTTACAAGGACAACCAAAAAAAGGATGCTGCATGGAATCTCATATCTTTCTGCTTCTCTGTTGAGCAGACTTTCTGTATGTTTGTCGTTGTGAAATGCCACATGAACGCGCGCGCGCGGTCCCGCGAGACACGTTGGGAAGTGGGCGGCGACGGAGCTGCCGGACCGCAGCTGTGCGGAGCCGGTGTGGATTGACAAAAAAATTGACCCGTCCGGAGCACGCAGTCAAGACGCACCGCACCGCAACCGCACCGCAACCGCATCCGGTGAAAACCCGGGGTTAGTTGTACCTGGAGGCGTGCAAGCATCACCAGGAGATTGGACGAAGGCGGAACGTCGCTTGGTCGGCATGGGCAGGGCCATCTTCTCCTCTTTGTGTTTGGCTAGCGCTGCCTGCACAGCTTCTGTGTGAATGTCTAAACAAATGAATGTAGAGAATGAGAAAAGAATTCTGAAAAACAGAAGTAAACATTACATCTCAGAAGCTTTGCCGTTTGTTTGTACCTGATCTGTAGCGCTCATCTCTGGCCCCTCCACTCCGGTGTGCACGATGGTGTCTGGAGGCTGAAGATGCGGAGGGGCCCGGGGCCTCAGGACTCGGCGTGGGCTCACTGCTGTGACCCCCAGAAAGCTGAACATCTGGCAGAGTCAGATCCGCATCTGGAGCAAAGATTTTACAGTTAACGGAAACTAATGAAATGAATATAATCGTGGAAAAAAAAAAAAAATTGATACATGAATTTGACACACCTGGTGGAGCAGATTACAGTTTTTGTCTGCAATTATCAGAGATGATGTGGCAAAATTGGCCAAAAAGTCACATTGAACATTGACATTACTGGATTTTACACAGCAGAGCAAGATAAAACACACACTCCAAGTGTGTACGATCACACAGTATCTCTAAATACGCTTACTGGGGTGTACATGTAAAAGTTTTCATGGATGAAATATGTCACAAAGAACATGAAAACTGACGAGGGTGACCAACTGCGTCCCGCGTAGCCCGGGACGCACATTGTGTTTGAATCAGGGGTGGCCAAGTTCAGTCCTCGAGAGTCCCTATCAAACCGTGTTTTCCATTTCTCCCTCCTTCGGCGCAGCTGAATCGAATGATCAGCTCTCGGGGTGGGAACCTCTCGCGACCTCACGATACGATACCATATGCGATACGAGGCTCACGATAACGATTAGCTCACGATATGGCGATACTGCGATGATCGATATATTGCTCAGGTAATAAATCCATGATAATCTATGATAAAACTAATCATTAAATAATAATAATAATAATAATAATAATAATATATAAATATATAAAATAAAAAAATAAAAAAATAAAATAAATAATTAATAAATAAATAATAAATCCATGATAATCTATGATAAAACTAATCATTAAATAATAATAATAATAATAATAATAATATATAAATATATAAAATAAAAAAAATAAAAAATAAAATAAATAATTAATAAATAAATAATAAATCCATGATAATCTATGATAAAACTAATCATTAAATAATAATAATAATAATAATAATAATAACAATAATATAAAATAATAATAATATATAAAATAAAATAGATTACAAATATAAAAAAATAATCAATAATTAAATAATAAAACGAAATAATAAATAAACAATAATAAATAATCTTAAATCATATTATAATAATAATAAAAATATTATAAATAAATATCAATATAATATAAATACATAATATTACTATATATATGTAATAATAATAATAATAATAATAATAATAATAATTATATATAAATATATAAAATAAAATAAATTTAAAATAAAATAAATAATTAATAAATAAATGATAAATCCATGATAATCTATGATAAAACTAATCATTAAATAATAATAATAATAATAATAACAATAATATAAAATAATAATAAAATATAAAATAAAATAGATTACAAATATAAAAAATAATCAATAATTAAATAATAAAACTAAATAATAAATAAACAATAATAAATAATCATAAATCATATTATAATAATAATAAAAATATTATAAATAAATATCAATATAATATAAATACATAATATTACTATATATGTAATAATAATAATAATAATAATAATTATTATTATTATTATTATTAATATTATTATAATTATAATAATAGAATAATGTAAGTATTAATTAATTAAAAAATGGATTTGATAATATAAAACTAAGCTCATGAGCCTTCTTCGCTGGAAGACTTCCGTCCATTTCCCCACCACTCTTATCCATTACTCCCCCTAGTGGCCAGCCAATTAATTGCTCAATAAGTCATGAACAATGGAGCCGTTTTATAGGAGTTGTATTTTAACTACAAATATCGCAATACTTGCGTAGACGTATCGGTAATCTATCGGGAGACAACGTATCACGATTTATCACGATATCGATATATCGTCACACTCCCAATCAGCTCATCAGCAAGCTTTGCAGAAGCCTGATAACGATCCTGATCATGGATCAGGTGTGTAGTGGAGAGAGAAACACGGAAAACAGGCTGAATGGGGGCTCTCGAGGACCGAACTTGTCCACCTCTGACACGTGAATTGGGCTTCAAACACACTGCGTGCACGCACAGCGTCTGAAGCTCAATTCACGTGTCCTGCTAATTCAAAGGACGTGCGTTTACGCTCTACGCGGGACAGGTGGTCGCGCGAAAGCTGACATAAGATTCGGTGGGCAGTCTTACTCGGCAAACAGGAGGCCAGAAGCTTGGCTCTCTTCTTCTCAAAGCCTTTCTGTGTGATGTCACCTAGGAGAGAGGACAAAAGTGAGACACTGTTAATATTTGTATCCCTATATTGCTGCACAAAATTCACTGTAGTGGTGCACGCACATTCGTACTTGTACACTGTGCAGGGCACCCACATCCATCAAGCGGAGCAAGAGCACCCCGACACCTGAACACACTCCAGGCGCTCCTTAAATTGCCAGGGTTGCTTGCTAATATTTGATCAGACCCATCGGTCTTAATCAAAGCTGTTTAAAAGTCCCTAATCAAAGGTGTAAGGAAAAAAAGCAAAGTTTTGAACCTGGATTTAAAAGCGTTTACACTCGGGGCTGACTTCACTTCTGTTGGCAGCCTATTCCATGTGTGCAGCATAACAGCTAAATGCAGCTTCACCATGTTTGCTTCGAACTCTGTGGATCTCAGAGCCCTGCTGGGTTTGTACTCAATCGGCATTTCTTGGATATATTCTGGAACCAAAACCATTTCGGGATTCATAGACGAGTAGCAGAACTTTCAAATCGATTCTACAGCTGACGGGGAGCCAGTGTAAATCCTTAAGTACTGGAGTAATATGTTCTGATCTTTTTGTTTTGGTCAGAACTCGAGCTGCAGCGTTCTGAATGAGCTGCAATTGTCTCATGTTCTTTTGAGAGAGTCCAGTCAGAAGACCGTTACAGGAATCGAGTCTGCTGGAGATAAAAGCATGGATAAGCTTCTCTTGGTCTGCTTGACGCATGCAGTCCTTCAGTCTGGATATGTTTTTCCGCTGGTAAAAGGCTGTTTCAGCGATTAATTTAATATGATTGCTGAAGGTCAGATCTGAGTCTATTCAGATTTCAAGATTTCGAACTTGGTCTTTAGTTTCTAAAGACTCAAGCTGTTTTTTTTTGTTTTTTTTAACAGCAATCCTCTTTTTCTTTATTGCCGAAAACAATGAGCTCCGTTTTGTTTTCGTTTAGCTGAAGGAAATTTTGGTTCATCCAGTTGTTAATTTGCTCTAGAGAATGACACAATACGTTAATAGAACTGCTGTCATTCGGGGACATTGATAAATACAGTTGCGTGTCAGTAAATGTAAGCTAGCCTTGTAGACATGCCACATCGATTTGCTTATGCTCGCATGCATATAAGTGAGGCCCAAACACCCTTGAGGCAAGCACAGCAACGTGCTCGTGGACTGTCGTGGACTGGAGTGTCATTGTTTCAGAGTCTGAGTCTTGTCAGGCCCGCCCCTGATACTCAGTTTAGTGCCAGGAGAGGGGAGGGTTGTTGGTCATTAGCAAACAGAGGAGGGCCTTGTCGTGGATGTGGGGCAAAACAACAGGGTCAGACCGGCACGGACACGTTGCTTCTGTGATGGTGACAGCTGCTGCCAAAACACAGGGAAAGATGGACGTTTGGAGTGCAAGAATGTGGCGCTGTCATAACAGTACCGTGTGTGTGTGTGCGCGGGCGTGCGTGCGTAATCTGAGGTTAGAGGACAGGATATGAGCATTACTCCACCCTGCGTGCGCGTGCTACCAAGATCGCCTTTCTGCAAAGGAGGAATGTGCTGATTAAAGAAGAAAGCAACAATTGGCTGAGTACGCGTATGTGTGTGTACACGGGTGGTACAGGTTAAGGGGTGTTTATTAACGCGAGCTAACAAATGGTCTTCACTCTTCATTAGGGGTGTTAAAAAAAAATCGATTCGGCAATATATCGCGATATTACATTGTGCAATTCTCGAATCGATTCAATAGGCGGCCGAATCGATTTTTAAATATCCATTTTTGATGGAAAAATATTTACCAAAATGTCTTAGGGTTCACACCTTAAGCATGGAAAAATGTTATATTAATGGAAGACTAAGCCTTAATATTTTATTTTAATGCTGTTCAAACATGAAACAGATTTCAACCTGTATAAGACTGAAGTTTCAGATAAATAAATAATACATTTTCATGCAAATCTTACACTGTACAAGTTTACTGATGAGTATTTTCTAAATTTAAATTAAAAAAAATCACAACAATGGACTTATAAATTCGTATCGGGATTAATCGGTATCGAATCGAATCGTGACCTATGAATCGTGATACAAATCGAAGCGTCGGGTACTCGGCAATTCACAACCCTACTCTTCATTGTCGGATCTATGAATATCCTTGACTACATTAGGGGTGTTAAAAAAAAAATTGATTCGGCAATATATCGCGATACCACAGCTCGCAATTCTCGAATGATTCAATAGGCAGCCGAATCGATTTTTAAACATCCATTTTTGATGAAAAAATATTCAACATAACGTCTTACTTCGGGTTAGGATTCACACCTTGAGCATGGAAGAATGTTATATGAACGGAACATTAAGCCTTAATATTTTATTTCAATGCTGTTCAAACATGAAACAGATTACAAACTGTTTGTTAAATACTTCACAGTTAAAACACTGAAGTTTCATATAAATCAATATACATTTTCATACAAATCTTACAGTTTACTGAATAGTATTTTCTAAATTTGAGTAAAAAACAAAACAAATCGCAACAATCGATTTACAAATTCGTATCGGGATTAATCGGTATCGAATCGAATCGTGACCTGTGAATCGTGATACGAATCGAATCGTCAGGCGCCAGGCAATTCACACCCCTAGCATGCATCACGATTATCTACTGGATGCCAGTGAAAAAGGAAAAATTGACATACTAATGCTGTCAAAGGCTTGTCAACGTATTTCTGAAATGGTGACGTGAGTATGTAAAGCTATTGGCACGTTCTTAATGGGTCAGCCAGCGGGCTTGAGGAGGGTAGTTTAGTTTCCAACCGGATGTGGTATTTCACACACAAGCTACTGGCATAATGCTGAAAAACCAAATGTGCATTGATGAACATTCCAATGACACAATATGAGCACTGGACTCCTCAGGATGTTAAGAGGGTGGCCGCAGCACTTTTCTGTCAAACAGATGCTTGTTTTCTCCTACTTGGCCATGACTGCCAATTTTCCTTGCCGGCCGGGTCTATTTTTATGCACAAGGGCATTTACTCGGCTTGCCTGATATTGCAAACTCGGGATAGACCGATTATCGGCCGGGCAGATTATCGGTGCCGACATTTGGCACGTTGACAAATATCGGCATCAGCCTTTTTACGAATCTGAAGGCCGATAAAGCTGGAATCTCACCGAGCAGCGAATGCTTGCGAACTCAGCAAATTTTGTGCTTTCATCAGGATTTGTAAGATGTTTATAGACACATTTTACTTGTTGCAAAGACATTTCAAACATATTCAGACCATTTTTCACAGTCTGCGAAGATCTTTTGAACCCTGACGAAAACCCAAAATTAGATACATTTAATTTTGTATACATTTGTCACTGCTGCTACTGGGAAGTCCCAACACTTTTTAATTTATAAAAAATAATAATAAAAAAAATACAATAAATTTAGAAATTACGTTGAAATTTTGGACAACTTTATTTACAGTAGAAAACTTTAGAAAACTATTTTTTTGTTTATTAGCTGCAACACTGAAGTCCCCCCCCCCCAAAAAAAAAAATAGAAAATAAAATAAATTTTGAAATTATGTTGAAACTTTGGAAAACTTCATTTACAGTAGCAAACTATTTATTTAGTTGCTTGCTTAGTTTTGAATTTAGATTAACACATGCTGTCCATTCTTAATATGTTTAAAATTAAAGGAGAAGTTTTTTGTTTTTTTTTACGCTGTTATTTTCTCTTTTACTGCAAATTAATATCGGCTTGAAATATCAGTTATCGGCCTCCTTGATGACTAATAATCGGTATCGGCATCAGCCCTGAAAAAAAGCATCTCGGGTCTATCACTATTGCAAACCACAGAAAAGGCTATCAACCAGGAAGCGGTGTACGATCCAAAGGAAAGTTGTGCGAAGTCGTGCGGCGTGTCACTGTCTGGCTCACTGACGAAATGTCTGCTGGCCACGAAAGAGCTGAGTTAGGAGGTTGTGTAATGAAACGTCAGAGGGACGCTTGACAGTAACTTTCGGCCCAGAGGAGAATATGCGTCAAGTGGTGAATCACCAGGGAGGTGTAGAAATGGGCTTCTGCTGTAAAATCCGCCAGTCATTTACTCTCTGGTGTTGACTCATCATCATCATCATCATCATCATCATCATCATCATCATCGTCACACCTGTCACCTTGACAAACAGCCAAGTGTGAGAGAAGCCCAAAACAAGTTCTTTCATTGCATGGATAGGCACAAGAGTGGAAGACACACTTATGAGCAGTGACTCGAGGGCTACAACAATGCAATTATACTGTGTACACTAGGGGTGTTAAAAAAAATCGATTCGGCGATATATCGCGATACTACATCGCGCGATTCTCGAATCGATTCAATAATCGGCAGAATAGATTTTTTTTTTTTTTTTTTTTTAGGATTCACACCTTGAGCATGGAAGAATGTTATATGAACGGCACATTAAGCCTTAATATTTTTATTTTAATGCTGTTCAAATGTGAAACAGATTGCAAACTGTTTGTGTACAGTGGCTCACGGTTATAAGCCTCAAGTTTTAGATAAATATATTCATACAAATCTTACAGTGTACATGTACAAATTTACTGATAGTATTTTCTAAATTTGAATGGAAAAAAATCGCAACAATCGACTTATAAATTCGTATCGGTATCGAATCGTGACCATTCGTATCGGGATTAATCGGTATCGAATCGAATCGTGACCTGTGAATCGTGATACGAATCGAATCGTCAGGTACTAGGCAATTCACACCCCTAGTCAAGAGGTACTACGATGGACGATTCTCAGCCATGCTTGCATGTTTTTTTTTGTCCCGTTTCCTCAGTTTCCTCACACATTCAATAAATCTAAGCCCCGGTAGGGCTGGGTCTGAAATATCGATATATCGATATCGAATCGATATTCCTTTTCATAACCCAATATCGATTCTAGAGATAGACCGATAAGGTTTTTTCGGGCCCGATACCGATACCAATTATTAGTAGTGAAGGATGCCGATAACCGATATTTGGAGCTGATATTCAATTTAAATGTAAAATATTTTTACGTTTTTTTTGTTTGTTTGTTTTTTTTTCTTTTAAAATCTTAGTCAATAGACAAGTTCTGGGATCTCCCAGGCGCAGTAGCATGTTTTCAAAAGTTAAATAAAAACAAACAATTATTTTCTACACAAAATAAAAGTCTTCCAAAATTTCAAAATATCCAAATTATTAAATTTTTACTTATTAGTTTTAATTTCAATCAAAAACAGAAGGTGCAGAGAGTTCCCAGGTTCGACAAAAATGAAAATAAAAACTTATATATTTTTTCAATTTACATTTAAATTAGTTCCCTGAAGTTAACACTTTAAAAAAAAAAAAAAAAAAAAAAAAGGCTCTATTATCGGCCATGTGATTATTCAAAATGGCCGATGCCGATATTTCTCAAGATGCTGAATATCGGCGCCGATAATCGGCCCAGCCGATAATCGGTCTATCCCTAATCGATTCATAAAACCATGAATCGATACTTTTCATAGTTTTTTTTTTTAACCCTGTAAATTAATGTGCCAAATAGGGCCCGACCGATTAATATTATAATCGATTAATTATAATCGGCCAATTATTGGCCTTCAAACATCGGCCAAAACAATCGGACAATTGAGCTAAATGGATGATTTTTTCCCCCCTTAAAACGTTATCAAAGAAAGGCGAAGTTTCCGACACTATGAAAGTACCCTGAATGCACCATTTTGCTTGCCTAGCATTAGCAACTAGCAATATTGTAGCGTATGTTATTCTGTTGTCACATCACAAGGCGTCCTTGAAGATGTTTAATGACGCCACACTTGGAGTTAACTCTAAAACTAAATACATAACGTTAAGAATTACATTTACTGCATATTTAAATACAAAATACATTTCTTTTTTAAAACACTGCTAGCCTAGCGCAAACAGGAAGTTAGCAAATGCAAATGGGAAGTTAGCATCGACTTCGGGAGTGCTTTTTCCTTCAAATAACGAATCGAATCGATTTTGGAAATCTGAATCGATACCCAGCCCTCGTCTCCGGGGCCTCCCGCCGCTGGAACATGCCCGGAACACCTCCCCAGGGAGGCGTCCAGGAGGCATCCGAACCAGATGCCCGAGCCACCTCAGCTGGCTCCTCCCAACGCGGAGGAGCAGCGGCTCGACTCTTGAGTCCCTCCCGGATGACCGAACTTCTCACCCGACCTCTAAGGGAGAACCCGGACACCCTGCGGAGGAAACTCATTTCGGCCGCTTGTATCCGGGATCTCGTTCTTTCGGGCACGACCCACAGCTCGTGACCATGGGTGAGAGTTGGAACGTCGATCGAGCGGTAAATCGAGAGCTTCGCCTTTTGGATCAGCTCTTTCTTCACCACGACGGACCGATACAGAGTCCGCATCACTGCGGACGCTGCACCGTAGGCATGTAGCCTACCTGTATCTGTAAAATACCTCCGCTGTTTGTCATTAACTCATTAGCTCCCAAAAACGTATAAATACGTCATATTTTAAGTGTCCCAAAGACGTATTTATACGTTTTTTTGTTGTTGTTGTTTTTTTATGCCAGAGCATAGAGAAGGCTTTGATGCAGTCTCTCTACTGCAGAAAATGGTTGAGTGGCAGCAGAGTATAAGAGATCAACCAGGCCATGTTAAAACAAGCTGATTTCCCCACAGTTCTAAGCAGATTTGTGAAAAACGATGAAACTTAGCTATGTTCTATTGCTAATTGCTGCACAGCGGAAACGGATAGGAATATACTTTTTTTTTCCCTGATAAAAGAAGAGACTCTAATCTCTCTTTTGATTTGTTCCATATTTGTATAGCAATAGAACATAATAAAATTTCGCAGGCCTTGAAAATCAGTCAAAATCCAGGAAAACACTTAAGTGAAAATGGTTGGGAGTGAATGAGTTAAACAAAATAACATAAAAACTATGTTCTGCAAGTTACTAACCTTCATTGAGACTGCGGAACATGTGTTTAAGTAGGGCGTGCGAGTTATTGCGCCTCCAGCAGGATTGTGAGGGGGTTATCGCCATTATAAACTATTCACCACAACAACATGATGTGGCTTCCAAACATTTGCATATGTTGTCATACTGTATGCACATAATAAGACACTTGCCTTAAGTGTCCAACCATCTGCCTGCATGCACCTCAGGCCGTAGCCCACAAACGACACGGGAAAGACGGCAGTTCCTTTGGATAGTGACCAAGGAGAACCAGCAACGAAAAAGAAAACCTTATGTTCTAGGGGTGTGAATTGCCTAGTACCTGACGATTCGATTCGTATCACGATTCACAGGTCACGATTCGATTCGATACCGATTAATCCCGATACGAATGGTCACGATTCGATACCGATTAATCCCGATACGAATTTATAAGTCGATTGTTGCGATTTTTTTTCATTCATATTTAGAAAATACTAATCAGTAAGCTTGTAGAGTGTAAGATTTATATGAAAATGTATTATTTATTTATCTGAAATTTCAGTCTTATAGAGGTTGTAATCTGTTTCATGTTTGAACAGCATTAAAATAAAAATATTAAGGCTTAATGTGCCGTTCATATAACATTCTTCCATGCTGAAGGTGTGAATCCTAAAAAAAAAAAAAAAAAAAAAAAAAAAAAAAAAAAAAAAAAAAAAAATCGATTCTGCCGATTATTGAATCGATTCGAGAATCGCGCGATGTAGTATCGCGATATATCGCCGAATCGATTTTTTTTTTTTAACACCCCTATTATGTTCTCTGGTGGAACTCAGTGGCGCCTCTTTGTTTTGGTGTGCATGTGCAGCGCTTTTTGTTTTTTGGCTGTGAATATTTTTGACGACCGCGAGGCGTACGACTATTGTGATGCGCGGTGGCACCGAGCCCACCGTTTTGTTTTGTTTTTTTTATAGATGTGAACCTGTGGACTTCCTGTTGCTCTCCTGCTTTGGCTGTCCCGCTGAGCTGTCCATGGCCGATCAGCCACTGCATGTTACAAGATTCACAGTCATAAAAGAAACAAAAAACAACACAACCATATTGTGGCAATATTTTCTAAGTGCACAAATACAAAGCACCAAACACATGTTCTCAAATCTGCAATTGCGACACTCGGCTTTGATCGTCACATAAATCACTGCCAAAATAAGCGTCACACACTCGTAGAACATGATCTGTAAGTGTTGCAAAATACTCTGACAGCAAATCCGTATGAGGGGGTTAAACTTTATCAAACTTTTTTTTCTCAACCACACAGATACGAATCATCAGTTACGAGTGCACGAATCTGCTCTCCTCAATCACTGCTTGTAAAAAAGCGAGTCGCGCGCGCGCGCGCCGAGGCGGATTCTTGGATGATCAGTACCGGTATCAGCAGCATGAAACTGATTGGAGCATCCCTAACAACAATAATAATAATAATAATTAGGGGTGTGAATTGCCTAGTACCTGACGATTCGATTCGTATCACGATTCACAGGTCACGATTCGATTCGATACCGATTAATCCCGATACGAACTTATAACTCGATTGTTGCGATTTTTTTTCATTCAAATTTAGAAAATACTAATCAGTAAGCTTGTAGAGTGTAAGATTGATATGAAAATGTATTATTTATTTATCTGAAATTTCAGTCTTATAGAGGTTGTAATCTGTTTCATGTTTGAACAGCATTAAAATAAAATATTAAGTCTTAATGTTCCGTTCATATAACATTCTTCCATGCTCAAGGTGTGAATCCTAACCCGAAGTCAGACGTTTTGTTGAATATTTTTCCATTAAAAATCGATTCACACACACACACACACACACAAAAAAAAGGCAATGATGATAAGACGTTGAATCAGTAAGACTACCGAATGAACAATTCTGAGCTCTTAAAAAAAAAAAAAAAAAAAAAAAAAAAAAAAAAAATCGATTTTTTTTTATTGAATCGATTTGAGAATCGCGCGATGTAGTATCGCGATATATCGGCGAATCGATTTTTTTTAAACACCCCTAATAATAATAATACCACCTGCAGAAACAATTGGGTCCTTGCAGCGGGTGCTGCTCGGATACTAATGATGATTAAACTTTTTTTTTTTTTTTTTAATACTTTTTATAGAATTAATTCTTCTACAGTTTTAACAATGTGTTTATTTTGAGAAAACTGCAAATTCCCCTTTAAATTTGTTTCCTATGAAAAGTGGCTTTAGCTAATGAATAATAGACCACTGCACAAAAATGCAATCCAAAATATATTCTGAACCGTGTCAGAAGCACAGCAAGTACAGTACATTGGAGAACATGGTAACAATCTTGCCCGTGCACTTAAGATAGAAAAGCTGTTGACTAAACACTAAAGTTGTGAAATAGTTTCCGTTTTGCAATAAGCGCGTCTTCCTGTCATGATTTGAGCATCGTCTTCCTCTTCTGTTCATGTAAATCCACAGTCATGCATCACATTCAGCACATGCACTGCTACAAGAGACAAAACTGCAAACCATTATGCAGGTACAGTATAAAACAAGCAAATGTCAATCTTAAAGGGCCACAAACATTTTTTTTTCAATGAGATTTGTAGATTCTCATTACACATTTGTGAGTTTGGTTACGGATACAAATTCTTTTTACACATTTGTGGATTGAAAATACGCATTTGTAAATGGTTTTGCTACAATAATTTTCCTCCATAAGATCCCCACTTCCCACTTACATTTCTGTATTATGATATCATCGCAAAATATAACGCGTTACAGCTGCTAAATGCAGAAAATTCCACTAAACCTATTTTCTGCCACGGACCGGTTCATACACAATCTTGGGGTTACTAATGTTGGGGGGTTTGTTTAGGCCGAATTATTATTATTATTATTATTATTATTATTTTGTGGTAACTGATGAATAAAAGGCTACAACAACAGACACGAATCCACTATAGTTTTATGTATCTGCCTGTACCAGCACCACAAACACCACAACAAGGGTAACGCTTTAATATGGTCAATATGGCAACTAGGGATGTAACGATAAGGGCAATATCGTGATATCGTGAGAGTAAAACTGCCACAATATCGTCGTCGTCATGTTCACAATATTTAAAAGGAAGACATTTGTTTAAAAAAAAAGAAAAAAAGTCATGTTGATTTCCATTTGTGCAGTTCTAGCACCCTCTAGTGGCTAGATTATTACTGCAATTTAATTTTCATTAGGGATGTTTTGGCCTTCTATGTTTAAAAATTATGAAGGGGAACCTACTTTGCTTGTGAAGTGATCAATATGTGCTTGCATTACCAAGTAAGTGCCTCAATATTGTTATTAGAGATTGTAGGTGGTTGGTTTATATGCATTGTTGTTGTGTACAAAAGCACAATATTGTGTTTTTTTCTTTAGTATTAGCTCTCTTTTTTTACAATATTGTGATCTTTTTTAACTATCGCCAACTTATGAGTACATGTGCAGACGTGTACTGAAAGATTTGGATCCCAAATGCAAGGCTGAAACTCAGAGACGCAGTACACAGGACAGTTGGACAATAATCCGGCAAAACACGCACAATTCTCAGACTGCACCCACAGACAGTGAAAGGACTAAAGAACGACATCACATAGGTCCAGACATCACCTAAAGGATTAAAGGTTGACGTCACGAACATCACGTCTCGTAAACAGACACTTGTTAGATCAGTACCAAAACAGGTCATGAACTCTGGCACATGCGACCCAGGCCATGACACATGTAATCATAGTCTGGAAATATTAGAACGGAACTCGCAACATTTTTGATAATATTCCAAAGCGTTATGCATTATTATTAGGCCTATTATTATTAGTGCTGTCAAAGTTAAAGCGTTAACTAATTAATTAATCACAAAAAAAATATCGCATTAATCATTGTATTACCACAGATTAATTACACTATTAATTTTGACCGCAGATGATCCTTTTTAGCCAACAGCGGATGGTTACGTTAAAGGTAGCCGTTCGAGTTTGAGCAATACAAATAACTACATGCATTAAAGTAAAGCATTTAATAAATGTTTACATATGCCATAGGTCATTTCTTCCTATTTTAAATTGTGCAAATAATTAATTGATTAGAAAAAGCAGGATTAGCGTGTGCAGTGGATATAAATTTTTGAAGATGTCCTCATAACATTAAATGTCGAAAAAAAATTAAATAAAAAAAAAAGAAGCCTTTTTAAATCAGTGATTAATCATGATTAACCAAAATTCTAAGATGTGATTAATCTGATTTAAAAATTAGTGATAGACCGATATGGCTTTTTCAAGGCCGATACTGATACCGATTATTAGTAGTCAATGAGAACGATAACCGATATTTCAAGCCGATATTTATTTGCTGTAGAAGAGAAAATATTAGTGTAAAAATTAAAAAGTACTTTTTCTTTTCAATTTTAAACGATATTGGCAGCTTTGTTTAAAAATTATATTTAAAAAAAATTGCAGGGAGTTTCAACATTTCTTTTTTTTTTTTTTCTTTTTTTTTTTACTTTTTTTTTAATTCTTAAAAATAAAACATGTAGGGAATTCCCAGTGTCAGCATCCTTATTTATAAAGTGGAAATTTAAATAGATCCATAAATGAAAAGTTCCTGTATTTCACTGTGCAAAAAAATGAACGCAAACGTAGCAAATTTGGGGTTTTCATCAGGATTCATAAAAAGTTTCAAAAGATTTTTGCAGAAGGTGAACAAATGGTCAGAATGTGTTCAAAATACCCGCTTTATTGGCTTTCAGATTGGTCAAAAGGCCGATACCGATATTTGTCAAACTGCCAAATATCGGCACCGATAATCGGCCCGGCCGATAATCGGTCTATCCCTATTAAAAATTTAATCATTTGACAGCTCTAATTATTATTATTATTATTATTATTATTATTATTATTATTATTATTATAAGTCCTATATGATTGTACAGCAGCACTTCCGTCTTAAATATTACCCAAATTATTGCCAACTATTACGTGACCTTTCATTAATGAGGTTTCCGTATAGTAAAAGTGTAGCGGAAGTAAAAAAAAAAAAAACACACACACTGGACATGACGTGGAAACAGGGAAAATGTGTCCGAGGTGCCTGAAGTAGTGAAGGGCCAGTGGTGGTGATGGCTGTTAGGGGGTCATATTGTATGAGTGGGATGCATGAGGGGGGCTAACAGCTGCTTGGGGGGAGGGTAGCATCTTACTACTATATTTTGCATTCATTGTACATACAGTGTGTGTGCGTGTGATTCACATCAGTCAGCGTAAGCATGAAACTGAGTGTGATGCCTTGTCAGCAAGCAATTACAAGCGCATCACAGTCATAATAGGTTAACACAGGTATTGAAATGGATAAAAAAAAAAAAAGAAAAAAAAGAAAAGGAGGATAGATGTGACTGGCGGTGATGCACCATTCAACAAACTCCGTGCTTCACAGTTTTGGTCCAATGAACACGTTTAAAAGAAAGCATCCTGTTAAGATTTCCTCCTGGACGCCCACAAGTGTGTTATTAGCAGTATAACGAAGCAGGAGACTGACAGCAGAGTCAAGCCCTGACAAGTAGGGCCTTCTTTTGCCTCTAGCCGTGGCTGTCACACGCTCTTGAGAATATAGCAAAGACACACGATGCCTTAAACGAACTCACATGTATTTTTGTTTATTAGAAGAACAGTAAAAGCGTTGCTTTCAAACGACAAGGTGCCGGATATAAAAGCACTGCGGGAGCGTTTCAAGGCGCGGCTAGCAACATCCAGTTTCAACTGACAATAAGCTAGGTGACGCCGCGTGCGTCCCCTGCCGACAATAAAAAAACATTCGCCGACTACAGTCGAGACATGCCTTGACATTGATACTATCGTTTTCTACTATTCGCGGCGTCTATTTACCTTCGGACAGCTCCAGGTCCAACTCCGCCAACTGGTCTCGAACCTCCTTCGGCAGGGCGGATACATCCACGCCGCGGTCTGCCATGACTTCGCCGAAAAAACACGCAAGAGGAAGGGGCGCGGGGTCGGTGCAGGAAAAGCCACGACAAGGGGAATAAAAAGGTCCTTCCTCAAGACACAAAACAAGCATCCGAATGGGAGTGAGCGTCCATCCGTGCGGCTGGCCACTCCGCCATAATGGGGAGAAACTCAGGAGCGAGCAGCCGCAACTGGCTCCGCGGTCACGTGACTGCGTTTACTTCGCCGGCGCCGACTGCGGTGCGGTTGTGTCAAGACGCGATCGGTGACCCTGCACGATCGGTGACGCGCATGCGCAGAAGATCCCGCCATCTTGGATCTCCAACTACGGCAACTTCACTAGAACAAAATACCTCTATATGCCTGGGCGATAGTGCGCGTTCGTAAAAACATGATACAAAATCGAAAAAAATTCTTGATGCATTATAGATTCTTGATGCATTATAAAGAAACTATTTTAATTCTACAGGTTTTAATGACGAACGTATTACTTTTGACCCCATTACATTCCTGGTGAGTCTTCATTGTTAATATTTACGTTTAGTCTGCAGTATTTTTAATGTCTTTAGAACAATGTGTGGCCAATATCATAGGATAGGTTTTGAGGATGGGTGAGGCAGCGGGGTCATTTAAAACAAACACACACACACCCACAGACTTACTGGAAAGGGTAACAATGCAGACTCATTATAATGTAATGATGTCAAAAGTAAAATCTTCATCTTATAGGATTAAACATTACTTACGTACTTTAAAATGCATCAATAATCTATATGTATGTTTTCGTGTTGTTACGATCGCGCACTATCGCGTACGCATATAATGGTGTTTGTTCTAGTGTATTTGCCGTAGTTGGCGATCAAAGATGGCGGAATCTTCTGCGCATGCGTGTCACCAATCGCGCAGGGTCACCGATAGCGTCTTGACACGGTGCTCTTTCTTTCCCCCCCCCCCCTTCTTTTTCTTCCTCTTCTTCTTCTTGCTAAAGTCATGCGTTAGCGCCACCCATTGTTGACAAGGGTTACTGTCGTTCATTTGTTGTTTGAATCATGATTATAATTCATAATGGCACAAAAGTTTAACATCATATTTTTTCCCCAATACAACGAGTTGACTTATTAGGTTAGTGTGGGATTTCAATGTATCTCAGAAACTAGTGAATAAATGCCAAAAGCATAGAGCACTCACCATACAAAAAATGTATAAAACATGTTTTATTTCTCACTTTGTTGAAATTCTTAGTATATGATCTGAATTTGAGAACTATAGTTAACAATGAGAGCAAACATAACATTCCTGCTTCGCCAACAAACACTAACTTGAAAAGCAAATGCGCTGCAAACGTTAACATCTTTCTTTTACGAAAACTGCAGCAAAACTGTGTGTGTTCATAGTATTCCACTTGGACATGCATGAAAAAGTAAATATACTCATATTATACAGATATTTACAGTACAAGGACACGTCATCCAATCATCAGTCTAACCACGGGAGTGTTACAAAAAATAACCTGTACGCAACTGTAACATCCTTGCGACATATTCAACAAAATGATCCTTTCACTACTTTTAAGTGCAGGCCAAATATGATCCATCATCATTGCTGGTAATAATTTAGGGGGAAAGACCAAATTCACCATTAAGTGTTCTGCAGCAGGTTGTACAGTGCTGGAGGAAAAAAATAAAAAAATAAAGAAATGAAGGTGTGAACTAAAATGTATACAAAAGTTTAAAAAGTAGTCAAATGTGAAGTTATTCCCCCATTGATGTTTTGCAGTACAGATTAAAAGGAAAACAAAATGATATAGTTTCAGATATTTTAAATATCCTTGAAATAGAATATTCTCAGAGTAAGAACAGCGAGAAAGAATAATGAAGAAAAGCAACCACATTCCTGCAACTTTTAGTGCAAAGGACATGCCCGTACATTTTTAGACATTTTTTATTTTTTTTGCAAATATATGACCATAAAAGGGATTTCAAAAGAAAACGAAGACAAAAAAAAATATTTGCATATCTTGCAGCCCCATTTCTACACACAGTAATGTTTCCATAATAGAAAAGTGTAGTGGGGGTTTCCCCCCCGTGATTTTTAATCTTTGGATAATTGTTCAGTATATTTTTCTCCATAAAGAATGTTTTATGCGGGAATATGAGAAGGCACACGTCGATTTTTAAGGCCGACTGATCTGACACTAGAAGTGCAAATCAAAGCAGTGATATCATGTCAAGATAAACAAAACATTTAGAGGTCAACTAGTCCCCTCTTCAACAGCAAGCTCAATTTTTTTATTTTTTTATTTTATTTTTTGTTATATAGCTTCCTGTTATGGTAATAATTACATGTGGATGTGTCAAAACAACTCTGGATTGAGCACCTTTTTGTTTGAAGCTACTCATTTTTCAATGATGCAAAAGTATTGGAACATTTAATATTTGGTGGCACAACCCTAACGTGCAGTAACTGCATCAAGCCAGTGACTTCGCCAGACTGTTGCCTTTTTTTTCTTTTTTCATTTGAAATGTTTTTTTCCAGGCCTTTACTGCAGCCTCTTTCAGTTCGTTTCTCACTTCAGTCTCCTCTTCAGGAGGTAAAACGCATGCTCTTGGGTTAAGGTACGAAGACCTTCCTTTTTTTTTTTCCCCCCCCCATGGTGAAGTTGTTGGCAGTGTGTTGTTCTCTCGATTAATTTGGATGCACATTTCTGTAAATTCGCAGAAGAAAGAAATGGTTTTGTGGACTTCAGATTTCAGTCTGCTGCTACTATCGTGAGTTACATCATCAATAAAGACGAGGTCATTTCCTCGCGCCTTATAAGGCGCACCGCCTTATATATGGCAAAAGTTCTAAAATATGTAATTCATCGAAGGTGTGCCTTATAATGCGGTGCGCCTTATATATGGAAAAGGTTTTAAAATATGTCATTCGTTGAAGGTGCGGCGCGCCTTATATATGGAAAAAGTTTGAAAATATGTCATTCATTGGGGGTGCGGCTTATATTTGGATTTTTTTTTTTGAAATATTTACTTCATTGGAGGTGCGCCTTATAATTCGGTGCGCCTTATATATGGAAAAGGTTTGAAAATATGCCATTCATTGATGTTGCGCCTTTTATGCAGTGCGCCTTATATATGGAAAAAGTTTTACAATATGTCATTCATTGAAGGTGCGCCTTATAATGCGGAAAATGCGGTAGTTTCTTTTTTAGAACGTTATTGTATTGGTTATGCTCAATGTTTGTGTAAAAAAAAAAAAAAAAAAAGCTATTTCCCCTTTTATCTTCAGCTCTAAAATGTTTTTTTTTCTCCCATAGTCAGTTCTCTGGTCTTTGTTTGCTTAACAGCCAATGCAGTTTTCATATGTGAAAAAAAAAAAAAAAAAAAAAGGGGCAACACCCAGACAACTCGCAACACCCATCAGTCGTGTTCCAATACTTTTGCTCACTTTAAAAATGGATGATTTGATTTCAAACAAAAAGGCGCCGAGTCCCGAGTTGTTCAACACATCTGGATGTAAATATCACAACATAAAAGCTGTAATCTTTTGTCTCATATCAACTTTTGCTCTGAAAACCCATACAACAAACAACAAACAACAAAGCTGTTTCAATATTTTAGGAGGGGACTGTATTATATATGGCTTTGTGTCGTTTTATTTGATTTATTTTTGGTAAGGCGCACATGGGATGCTTCCCATTCGTCTCAGCAGCAAGAATGTGCAACTGTCCTGAGTTACAGTGCAACTTAAGTCCCACACCTTAAAATGGAAGCGTTCCCAAAATGGAAGCAAATTTCCCTCACGAGCGAATACATACTGCTGACTCACAAGTCATTTCGAGTGTTTGATAGCCAGCAGCGTCGTACTCATCTTGGAGAACTTGACAATTTTGAGCGTAGGGCCAAAACAAGAAAAATACATCCAGCTATCAAATATGATGAAACGTAAGCAAAGCGCGATGTTGGGATACACAGACAACCGTTCAGTTTTTATAGGATTTCTTGTCTAGCACGAGGTAAGATTTTGAAATTGACATCAGTGTGTGGGAAGCACTTTTGTTGTTGCATGTTTGCGTGTATATGCAAGCGTGTTGGCATGGCTTGAAAGTAGAGGCACTCTTTTCTTTTTTTTTTGTTGGGTAAAAACTGTTAAAAAGCTGGATTTACACCGCATGCGTCAACTTACCATTTTTGGCACAATTGGGATGAAAATGACCATGAAATTGAACACACTCAGGTCAGAATAACAGCCTCAAACTTGCGTGTCAAGATGGACGGTGACTTTAAACTGGACCGGCAAATTGCCGCTGTTGTCAAATTCAGCTTTTTTCATCTTAGACAGCTGGCTAAGGTAAAAAAAAATCTCCTATCTCAGCAGCACTTAGAAATGGTAATCCATGCCTTTGTTACATCTCGGCCAGATTATTGTAATGCACTTCATTTTGGAGTCAGCCAGTCCTCCCTGCAGCGTCTCCAGCTTGTCCAAAATGCTGCTGCTCGCCTCCTTACTGGTGCCCGTAAGAGGGAACACATAACCACTTATTCTGGGCCCTCTTCACTGGCTGCCCGTGAAATTTAGAATCCACTTTAAGATTCTTCTATTTGTTTTCAAATCTCTCAATGGTCTTGCACCCCGACGCACCTGCCCGGTGCCTCATGTCAGCAGACCAGACACAATTGGAGGTACCGAGGGCTAAGCGGAGGCTTAGAGGAGATGGAGCCTTTTCTTATTTTTTTTTTTTCATATTTAACACGTTTGCCAGTCTGTGAGTTTAAAAATAACTTTTGTGTGTAAAATGACATCCAGGACGATTCCCCGTACAAGTTGCATAGCTCATAAGAGGACTGCTTGTGAAATTATAAATTTACGTGTTTTGATTGTGGCCGGCTGATTAATTAGTCCGACATAACAATTTTTTATTTATTTTTTTTTACTTTACAAAATCATCTTCCGGGCCGGATTAAACCCCTTTGCGGTCCTGATCCGGCCCGCGGGCCGTATGTTTGACACCCCTGCACTAAACACTACCTCACGTTTTAATGACATTAAATTGTATTTTTTTTTTGTGTGGCTATTCCCGCGCTATTGTGGAACCTGTGCGCATGTGGCTTGTTTCAGGTGTTCAGTCAATGAAACCGCAGCCATGTCGGACATGGGTGAACCTAAAAATACTTTGAATCTGATTTACTTAGTGCTTCTCATCAAACGTCAATAGACAGACTCAAACGCACCAAACCGAAGTCTTCTGAACTTACCAGCTCTGCCAGAGTGAGAGTCCAATCGAGCCTCAGACCAATCTTAACGGCCGCTTCGACGTGCCGCGTAAATCCAGCGGCCTGAGTTTCGTCTGCGATGTTGCGTGTGAGCGGTGCACGGGTGAGGGCGTGGAAACACAACGAGGAGCGAAAGGGGGAGTCCAGCCCCTGTCATCTATGGCAAAGTGAACAGGAAACCCTCTCAAAAAGTCTCAGTCCATTCCCAGAAGGCTGCTAACCGAGCTCCAGGCCACGACGGAAGAGGGGCTTGTAATGGGCCCGGGAAGACGCCGCGAGGGGAGTCCGCGTGGCGGCATCGCTCATCATCTGGCGGCGGGCTGCGAATGTGCGGCCAGGATGATGTGAGAGGCTCCGCCCTCCACGCTTTGCTGCTGCTGCTGCCCCAAACCGGCCAGCACGGACATGGCCATGGCTTCGGCCGCCGCCCTGGAGCTCAGGCCGTTGTGGCCGGCCGAGGGGCTGGACGCCAACGAGCTGTGCTGGATGACCGGCGCGGGCGAGCCCGTCTGCTCTGAGGTATCGTTCATGCTCTCGTCCACAGCTACTGTCAATCACAACAAGAACACTCAGCAGGTAAGCACTGTCTTCTAAAAGCTCTCCGCTAGTCAGATCCAATTGTCAATCCAACGAAATAACTCAAAATTCCAAAAACATTTTCAGCAATGAAATGTAATGAAAACGAAAACTAACTGAAACTAGGGGTGTGCTAAAAATATTCGATGCGGCAATATATCGTTGCGGGCGTCTTGATGGCAATGCGTTTATCTTAGTGTTGTTCCGATACCGATACTGGTATCGGCAGAGGCGTCAATACTGCATTAAAACAGTGATATCGCTATCGGTGAGTACTCGCAAGTAACATGCTGATACCATTAATTCTAGGGGTGTTAAAAAAAATCGATTCGGCAATATATCCTGATACTACAGCACGCAATTCTCGAATCGATTCAATAGGCAGCCAAATCGATTTTTTGACATCCATTTTTGATGGAAAAATATTCAACAAAACGTCTAACTTTCACACCTTAAGCATGGAAGAATGTTATATTAAAGGAACATTAAGCCTTAATATTTTATTTCAATGCTGTTCTAACATGAAAAATGTTACAACCTGTTTGTTAAATACAGTGGCTCAGTTTCAGATCAATAAATAATAAATTTTCATACAAATCTTATAGTGTACATGTACAAGTTTACTGAATGGTATTTTCTAAATTTGAGTAAAAAATCGCAACAATCGACTTGTAAACTGATATCGGGATTAATCGGTATCGAATTGAATCGTGACCTATGAATCGTGATACGGATCGAATCGTCAGGTACGAGGCAATTCACACCCCTAATTAATTCCAACACTAATATATGATTTTGGATGCAGTAGTGGTGTGAATTGCCTCGTACCTGACGATTCGATCCGTATCACGATTCATAGGTCACGATTTGATTCGATACCGATTAATCCCGATATGAATTTACAAGTCGATTGTTGCGATTTTTTTTTTTTTACTCAAATTTAGAAAATACCATTCAGTAAACTTATACATGTACACAGTAAGAATTGTATGAAAATGTATTATTTATTGATCTCAAACTTCAGTTTTATAACTGTGAGCCACTTTATTTAACAAACAGATTGTAACATTTTTCATGTTTGAACAGCATTGAAATCAAATATTAAGGCTCAATGTTCCATTAATATAACATTCTTCCATGTTTAAAGTGTGAAAGTTAAGACATTTTGTTGAATATTTTTCCATCAAAAATGGATGTTAAAAAATCGATTTGGCTGCCTATTGAATCGATTCGAGAATTGCGTGCTGTAGTATTGTGATATATTGCCGAATCGATTTTTTTTAACACTCCCTAGGATGCAGCATCTTGTCTCTTGCTCGTGCACGACATTCACCGATATGTGACATGTTCACTGCATGCCGATCTAAGATATCCGATTGGCCCTTGAATGCTCTGAACCAATGGCAGGACACCTTTTTCATATTGTGGAAAAAAAAAAAACCTCAAATATCGGTATGGTATCGTATCGGCCGATACTGCAAAGCTGGGTATCGGAATCGGTATCGGGGGCCAAAAAAACGGTATCGGAACAACGCTAGTTTTTCTCCCTCTGCTCACCCAGGTAAGTGGCTTTCTTCTGCAGGTTGGTGACAGGACAGTCCTTGTGTGCCAGCAGCAGCTGCTTCAAATGAGCCACCTCGTTTCGCAACAGAGACACCTCGTTCTGGACAAGCAAAACAATTCGGCACACGCAACACTAAGCACAAACTCATGATGAGGCAGCCTCAATGTACGTAATTGGCGCCCTACCGACAGCGAGACGTTCATGCTGCTGAGCTCCTCCGCCTTTTTTTCCAAAGAGTTGACCCACAGTTTGCGTTTTTGCCTGCAGCGCGATGCCGCCGCCCGATTCCGCTCCAGGAAGCGCTGCCTTCGCTCGTCTGGGTCGTCGTCCGCCGTCCGTCGCCGACGCCCACCCGTGGGCTGTGCTGGTGATACCTGCGAATGGATATGGGGTGGGTGGGTGGGCGGAGACAGACACCGGAGAAAAGGGAAGCTTGAGTCATCGCTTGCTTTATTTCTTGATTACATCACAGTCGTTTGAAAAAAAAAAAAAAAAAAAAAAAAAAAAAAAAACAGGCCTGAGGCTTCTTCTGAAAGAACGATGGTGGATGGCAGACAGCATCCAGTGAAAGTTAGTGAAAAGTAAGGAGACACTGGCAGTGTTCTTTTGTCGTCTGAATACATGTTGCTTCTGTTAAACAACGTTTAGCACTTTAACCCATTTTAGTTTCACACACTCTGGTGGCGGTAAACTACACGTTTTCACTAGGGTTCAAAATATTGATATAGTATCGATACGCCTTTTCATATCGATACATAAAACCATGTATCGATATATCGATACTCCCCGAAGCCAGCGACCCTTGTGAGGAAAAGCGGTTAAGAAAATGGCTGGATGGATGGATGGATGGATGGATGGATGGATGGACGGCACAAGAATGTGAATGTCATGAGGGTCATGATTATGGCAATTTTTTAAATTTGGTCTGAGGAAATATTCAAATATTTTGAGATAGGATATTTGAGTTTTGTTAAGCTGTAAACCATAATTCGCAATATTAAAATAATAAAAGGCTTGCAATATTTCAGTTGATTTGTAATGAACCCAGAGTGTATGTCATTTTTGCTGATTTAATTGCATTACAGAAAATAAAGGACTTTATCACAATATTCTAATTTTCTGAGACACTCCTGTATACATTGCCTTTCAAATTCAGCAGATACAAGTGCATAAATGATGCTACCTACTAGGGCTGTCACGATAAGGGCAATATCATGATATTAAAACTGCCACAATATCGTCGTCGTCATGTTCACAATATTTAAAAGGAACACATTTGTTAAAAAAAAAAAAAAAGTCAGGTTGATTTCCATTTGTGCAGTTCTAGCACCCTCTAGTGGCTATTTTATTAGTACAATTTAATTTTCATGAGGGCTGTTTTGGCCGTCTATGTTTAAAATCTATGCTAATTGTCAGATGAAGCTAATTTGCTTGTGAAGCGATCAATGTGTGCTTGCATTAGCAAGTAAGTGCCTCAATAATGTTATTAGAGATTGTAGGTGGTTTATATGCATTGCTGTTATGTACAAAAGCACAATATTGTGCTTTTTTTTTATTTTATTTTTTTAGTATGAGCTTTTTTTTTTTTTTTTTTTACAATATTGTGATCTTTTTTAAATATCGCCAACACCCCCACAATATCATAATAATTATCGTATCGTGACCTTCATATCGTGATAATATCGTATCGTGACTAACTACTCATTAAGCCCATTATAATACGTACAATTGCAATAACAATAAAGACAAGGAAAAGTTCCAACACATTTATACATATCTCAGCAATAACATTCTTTATTTGGCTGTCCTATTGTGCGAATGCAAAATGGCTGCCTCATCCTGGCACTTCAGCTGACAGATCATTTCGGTGTATTACAACAACTTAACTCAACTCACTGCCAGCCCAGTCAAAATGAATCTTTGACATTTTTGGCCATGTGGTGTATGTTTTTGTTTTAAATATAGGTATGAAGAGCGACTTGACGGACGGCGACGTGTACCTGCGGCTGTGCAGGTGATTGAGCGTCCGGCTGCTGGACAAGCAGCTGGCTCTGTTCCGCTCTCTGAGGTACCATCGGACTGTTGCCCAAGGCCATCATGCCGATGCCGTGTCCCGATGGGCTCTGTTGAGACAACGCTGCCTTCAGACGCTACGGGGGGAAAGCATCAATCAGTAGGGAGCAAATTCAAGGCACGTTCAAATCTCCATCTGATGAATTTCGGCATCAATATATTCGGATTCATAAAGATACGTGCTAAAGGCATTGTCTTCGTCTTTCTCTAGTTTGCGGTTTTGTGATGCAAATTGATCACTCCTTAGAAGAAAAATGCTTTATTTCCGTGACCCCGGCCAACTAGTCTTTCGTCTCGACCAAAACCGGACCAGATCTCGCGTCACAGGAACGCTGTCAGGGGTAGGTGAGAATGCCATACGGATTCAGGTCAAAAAACCCAAACTATCACTTTAATATTGGAAATATAAATTGATAAAATGAGTTTTATATTTAGTAGGGAGGCTATTTCATTGGCCTCAAAAAACAGTCCCTCCACGAATTACAATTGTTCGACCCAATTTGTCATATGCCACATAGCATCACATGTCAATCATTTCAAAAACTTCATTTAAAATTAAGTTTATTTCTTTTTGAGAGTAGATCTTGACAATAATCCCAAAGGAGGTCATTTAATGGTGATATTTTTCATGAGCACAAATCTTTATTTATAATTAAAGGCCCAGTCTGCCGGTTTCACTCAGGGAAATGCACTTTTTTTTAAATACAGGATTTAAACAAACAAACTACTTCTCAATTTACAGATCTGGGCTTCTCTTAATGTCTGGTGGTGATTTTGTCCTAAGCCCAACCCAGCCTGTATTTTGCCATTTTGTGTTTGTTTTGTAAACAGCGGGACGTTTCTGTGGAAAGACAGTGTTTACACCCCTGCAGCCAATCACAGAGCAGCGGGGGTGGCGTGTCGCAAACGGGGCCGGGTGAATTTGTTGGCTGCATGACCTCACTCCCGCGGCAATTTGAAAGCACGCACGGATTTGTATTTTTTTTCCCACTCACTCATTCACACATGTAAGCTTCTGTCTTTCCACAGAAACGTCCCGCTGTTTACAAAACAAGCACAAAATGGCAAAATACAGGTTGGGGGTTTAGGACAAAATCACCACCAGACATGAAGAGAAGCCCAGATCTGTAAATTGAGAAGTTTGTTTGTTTGTTTGTTTAAATCCTGTATTTAAAAAGTGCATTTTCCTGAGTGAAACCGGCAGTCTGGGCCTTTAAGTTAATTATTTTTATTTGTATCTTTTTATTACCAAATACTGCAAGAGAGACCATAAAGTTCTAAGTATAATACAGTGTTATCAGAAAATTGTGTGTTTTAAGTCTTTTTGTTTGTTTGTTTGTTTTCCCAACCAAAAACGAACGGACGATCAAAAGGCAACGAGTGTCACAAGATATTCAGTTGTTCACCAGACACCAGGTGCCACTGAAATTTTCACATCACGAGACAAGTGACATTGCACTAAACGTCACTGCAGTTCCAAAAAATAAATAAAGGCCTTAGTACCGCACCGCGCCACACGGTGACGCCTCTTTTGTTTTTGTAATGCCGATGCAACACTTTTTCATTTTGCCTTTACCCATCAGTGTATTTTATGGACTTGAGCGGTCGTGTACATAATTGTACACTTATTCGTAATATGTGATAGCGCCAATAAACCTTTTTTTTTTTTTTAAGTTACATGTGGACATTCACCCCCTTTTTGTTCTCTATTTTTGGCTATCCTTGAGGTGCAATGTATCTTTTTTTTTCATGCTTACATTTATTACTGTATAGCAATATCATTTTGGTCACAAGAAACATTAAATTTCCATTCCATTTCTTCTCTGCGATGCACAATAAATTTAGTCAACTTGGGTCTTAAGGGTTAAGTGCAACAATAAAAAGTCATATGACGAAGAAATTGAGCCATTGGGTGGCTGCAGGGTGGAGATGGAGACAAAAACGGCAGACAGATAAAAGTTAAAAATAGCGCGCTTAATCAAACACTAACCATCTTGGCCTCGTTATGGATGCTGTAGCCAGAAGGGGAGTTTGAACTGCTGCTGTTGCTTCCCAGAGGAGGACCAGGGATTCCAGGAATGTTTGGTACCATGCACATGGGTCGGGCCAGCTTGAGAGCACATCAAATACACCACATACTGAAATAACTGGAATTATTGGTGCAATAAAAGGTATTTTGTAGGCCTTACATTGATGACAGATGGCATGTGAATAGGCCCGGGGAGGACAGGCACAGCCTGGCCCGAGGGGAGCATCATCATGGGGTAGTGGCTTGTTGGTGAACTAGACGGAAACGTAAAGTGTTAGCATGCGTGACAAAGAAACAAATTTGCAGCAAAAAAATGTTACGCTTTAACATCACGAACATAAAACAGTTGCTGTGGACACTGGACGCAACATACATATTGGTTGCAGCTCTTCCGGGTCGCGTAAATGTTTTTTTTGTTTTTTTAATTACTGTACAAAGTATTTTGATGTAAATATCGACTTTACCAGTGAAATACGACTTGTTTAAGTCGAAATTCGGGTTGCATCGCCAGCGTAGGAACGGAACTCGTCCTACACAAAAGGTCCAGATCAGCATGGGAAACGAACTCTGGTCCATTTAAAGCGGACCAAACAGTGCAGGTCTGAATACACCCTAAAGCACTCTTTCCTCGCTCAACGACTCATTCACGCTCCTCCTGTACTAATTGAAGGCAATTCAATTCAAAGACGGCTGGGTTTTTTTTTTTTTTTTTTTTAGTACAATGCAAGCTGCAAATGGTGTCTTCTCTGCCCCCCAAAGAGCTGTTCCTGCGCAAGCAACGCATCGTTAACTCATTCACCCCCAGCCATTTCCACATTTCGCAATCCCGTTCGCTCCCGGCTGTTTTACTGGATTTTGACTGATTTTGCAAGGCCCACAGAATATTGTGTTCTATTGCTATAAAAGCATGCAACCTATCAAAAGAAAGATTAATCTTTCATCAGGAAAAAAAAAAGTATGTTTCTATCTGTTTCCGTTTTGCAGCAATTAGCATTAGAAGAGAGCTAAGTTTCATCAGTTTTCACAAATCTATTTAAAATTGTAAGTAATTGAGCTTTTTTTTTCTACATGGCCCTGGTTGGTCTCCTTTGCTCTGCTGCCACCTGCTGGCCGTTTGTGTAATAACTACCATTTCTGCAAGCGTTCTTTGCAGTTAAGAGGCTGCATCAAAGCCTTATGCATGCTCTAGCATAAAAAAATAAAAATAAAAAAAAACGTCTTTGGGACACATAAAACATTTAAAAAAAAAACATATTTACACGTTATTGGGAGCAAATGAGTTAACTGCCTATTTAAAATTAATGAGCGATACCGATTCTGACACCTGCGTATCGATACATGTATTGTAATGAGGCCCGCAATGATATATTGCCGTATCGATTTTTTGAGCATGCCCCTAAATGATAGTAAGGTAAAGCAACTATGCACTAAACTAATCCAGCATTGAGCTACTGCTTGCAAAGTTTGCCCTTGCATTTAATACTTTTTTCTTCAGGGATGGTACTGGTGGAAGGCAAGAGGGTGCACAAGACTCACCCCAAAGTGCGATTCGAAGGTGGCGCCTGTGTGATAACGGAAGTGGGCGAAGGCATAGTTGGCTGATGGGCGTCAAAGCCCAAGTGCAACGGGAGGGAACCTGGACGCACAATGGTAGGTGTCGGGGCTGAACTCCTGGGTGGCACGTCCTGTGACGATATATCAACGTGATGTCAGTTAAATGTTTGCAATGGCACAACTTGTGTCTTACCTTCACCTTGGCCAAGGGCTCGCTTCTGTTCTCTGGCGTTACAGAGATGGAGTCGGGACTGTCTGGAGGCGAGGAGTCAACCTCCACTGGTGTCTCCTCTTTCACCTTCACATCTGATGGTGTCTGCAGGCTCATGTCCAAAGCCACTGAAGAGGGAGCAGGGAGCTAAGAAAGCAGGGAAGAAGAGATACTGTATACATGTCAACGGCTCGTATTCATGCAAGGAAAACTGAATTTGTAGACCCAAACTAAACATCTCCCACAAAAACACGGAGACACGCACAAGGTCAAGTCTACAGCAGATTCTCCTAACTGAGATGTGCAAGATTAAAAGTACAATGGCAGTTAAATGATCATTTTTTTCCTCTATTTTCATTAGTGTCAATCGTGCTGATGTTTTCTTTGAAGATGAGCAGAATGGTAGCTAAGTGATTGCATGACGGTTTTGCTTGTTGTTACTCTCCCTAGCAGTGGCCATTCTGTAAAGCATACTAAGAGCACAGCGCAGAATATAACATAAGGTAAAGAAAAATAATCTGAGATAAAGACATTTGTAAAACCTCGGATGAAGTCACTGTTGCTACTCAGGGTAAACCATTGCTTAATGTTTGAAGTCTGCAAAAAGCAACTGGATGTTCCAGTGTAGTGCTTGTACCACAAAACTGTCGTGTGGACAGATGGGGAAAAAACAAACAAAAATGTGGAGTTGTTTGTAAGCAGAGGTGGCAAATCCAGGTCCAGATCGGTTTGTCTTTAGGCCCTTGTGCTAGCTAGAGAGCTAGCTAGCTCCCTAGCAGGTAACCGAACATCGAGTGAGCTAGCTAGGGAGCTTGCTAGCTAGCACCTGGACCTGGATTTGCCACCTCTGTAATAATGTTGTGTATTTAATGTTATTTGTAGCATAATCCTTAAACTCCAAATTTTGTAGTACTGTCACTATGATGCTAGCTAGCGAGCTCCCTAGCTAGCTCCCCAGTTCTCAGATACCTGCTAGTGAGCTAGCTAGCTAGCTAGCTAGCTAGCACAAGGGGCTAATGCCAAACTGTGGCTGGGTTTTTACATTCTGGACCTGGATTTCCCATCTCTGTTTGTAAGGTACACACAATTTAAAGAGAGCAAGCCATTTTCAACACTTCAGATTGGTCGATAATTCGTAAAAATGACAACCTCATGTGTGGACTGAGCAAAAGTATATATTTTGGAAAAAGTATTAAATTTGCCAAATTGTGACTTATGAAGTTTCAGCCCGACGCCAGAAGAATGGAAATCAAAATCAAATTCAAACTCATACCCAGATTAATGTGCGAGAACTCAGATCAAAGGCGGAGAAAACATCTATGGAAATTTCTCAAGAGAATTTAAAATGAAGGTGTGTGTGGTGCTAGCGTGGCTGTACGCACTCCCCACAACTCCGCAGCACCCGGCGGACAGACGTCAGGATCTTATGAGTTTTGGATTATGCTGCCAAAAAGACATTTACGAGCAAGTGATTCCACCCCACAACCCAGGAATCAGGATAAAAAGATCACATTTTTGCTACAATTACAGATTTCAAAAGCTACCTTTTCTTAAAAGCATTATCATTCTTATTTTATTAGGGCCAGAACATTAACCACTTATGATCGAGGAAACTTGAGATCGTACACCCCTTACCCCCTAATTCCTGAAAATACTTTTGATTACTGTCCCATGAAAACCATGTATTTCCTTTTTTCAGTTTAGCTTAAAAAAAAAAAAAGTGTAGGATTTCAGTATGGTACAAACGGTGCTCACAACATTTGGAGGGTCATGCTGCTTCTCAATGGACAGTGCTAGTATAGATTTTTTTTAAAATAGTTATAGCAACATATAAAAACACATACTAAACAAAATCCATCTTACAGAGTTCTTCGCTCGCTTGTTGTCGTCGTCATCTTGTTCGAAGGAGTTGGCCAGGTCATTGAACAGACCGACCTCTTCACAGTTCTTTAAGAACCGAGTGGGGGTGGGCGTCTGGTCTGGGAAAAAAAAAAAAAAAAAAAGAGACAAATACCCAAAGCGCCAGTCACTGAGCTGCCTTATATTCATGTGTATAAAGTATCCTAAAAACTTTTAAACCATTTTTTAATTTTGATTTAGTACCTGCAATAATGACAGAGTCCGTCCTGGGTGCAAACTTTAGTGTCATCTCATGCTTGTGTTTGTGTACAGCCAAATGGTCCTCGTTGGTAAATCTCTGATCAAGTGAAAGAGGAGAAAGAAAAGGGAAATAGAATGGAGTGAACATACTATAGGCTCAGAGCTATTGTCGCTCGGAAATGTTGGCCAGCAAATGTTCCCAGCGTGAGTGGTGTAGTGCTGTCACAAACAATTAATTTGCTAGTCGACCAGTAATGAATAATAGTCGCAAATAATTGACCAATCGTATCATATGTAAATTGCAGCATATCACACCAGCAAGCAGCTGCTCTTACGTAACCATCATTACTTTACAGCTTGAATTGTTTATCATGTGTGTGCAAATTCAAAATAAAGACAATTAAGATACAGTTCATTCAGTACAGTACACTCAACTTTGATTAAACTTTGCAGTTTATACCAGCATTCCTGGCATTTTGTAAATGGTGGTGCAACTTAAATTGAAGGCCATAATGTGGCATTAACATTTTTAGCTATAAATGCTGAAAAACAAAATGGAAACAAAAATATTATGCATAATGAATAGTTGCACTATGAATACTATGAAACTATAATACAAAATAGGGGTGGGTGATATGGCCTAAAAATGATATCACGATATTTCAAAGAAATTTGCGGTGACGATATTTTTGACGATATTGGCAATAATTACTGAACAATAGATTTGTGATTGACACTTTGGAATAATAACACTTTTATTGCAGCAACAATATTTAAGACAGTCCCCCCCCCCCCCCCCCCCCCCCCAAAAAAAAATTAAATGTAAACAAAGTGCAAATATACCAACTCTAACGGATTAAAATGGAAATAAATACAGACCAGGTAGTGTTTACCCTGCAAATGATAAAATAACTGCTTAAAGGACATCCATCCATTTTCTTGACCGCTTATTCCTCACAAGGGTCGCGGGGGGTGCTGGCGCCTATCTCAGCTGGCTCTGGGCAGTAGGCGGGGGAAACCCTGGACTGGTTGCCAGCCAATCGCAGGGCACACAGAGACGAACAACCATCCACACTCACAAGCACACCTAGGGACAATTCGGAGCGCCCAATGAACCTGCCATGCATGTCTTTGGAATGTGGGAGGAGACCGGAGTACCCGGAGAAGACCCCAAAAAAAAATAAAAAATAAAAAAAAATAAAAGGAATGTGGGAGGAGACCGAAGTACCCGGAGAAGACCCTCGCGGGCACCGGGGAGAACATGCAAACTCCACCCAGGAAGGCCGCAGCCTTGTTACAGTGCGGATATCACCGATTGATCAGGATCAGTACAGCGCATGTGCATCACAGGCAGGCAGACGGCACCAAGAACAGCAGAAGTTTTAGCAGCAGGTTTAAGATAAAACAAAACAAAAACGCAACAATAAGGAAGATGTCCAACTGTGGTGTGAAATGTCTGTGTGATAAAATGTCCCCATCGTTGCCACAGAGCACGAGTTCAAATATTTTTGCTTACGCCACATCAAGAAAAGCAGAATCTGATTACACATGCACGTCCTCTGTATTATTGCGCCACATCAGCATTAAATATGTATTCAAGGAAGATTATGAAACTATATATATCATACTTTCATGTATTTGTTGTCCCGTCACTTGTTTATCACTTGATCCTCTGTGGCTATTCTGTCTCGACTTGCGTGTCCAATGATGTTGGACATGCAAGTAAACATACACGAACACTACGCACACTCGAGGTCTTATATTGACTGAAAACACTCAATTTATACACACACGCACACATTCAAAGCAGAAAAGGCGGCGTTCACAATGGTATATCCGTCAGCCGGCCCCACGGCAGCTGCGGCTACTAAAAGTAGCTTATCGCCATCAGAGTGTAAACGTGTGAGCGCACGAAAAATGTATCCATTGTGAAGCGTATTTGAGTGTCCAAAAAACGCTATGTAAATCTGATCCATCATTATTGTGATTAAAAGTGTTTCAGTCATCAGTGTCATGATGAGCTCGTTTATTTCTTTAGTGTGATCCTTTTTGGGGCTTCTTGTTCAATTGTGCCCATTTCCATGAGGTCAAAAAGGAGGACATATTTGCATGATTTATAGATCATGTTTGTGTCACTAAATTGCACAAATTATCAATAGAAAGTCAAACTTTTAATCCACTAAGCAGTGACACGCTTCTGTAACAGTGCAACATGCCACAAAACACAACTTATTTTGAAAAGCAAATAAGAAGGGAAAAAATATCTTCAAGGATGACTCACCTGCAGCTCGCCTCATACTTTTATACTTTTCCATCCCCGCATGACGTTCTATGACTGCTTTTGCCCTGACCACGTACGTCCACATCAAACCGTGAAACGAGTCTCGACTGCTTTTGGCCAGGAAATTGTGCTCTTTCGTCCATTCAATATTAAAAGATGTCTGGCGCTCTGGCATTTTTGCTAGCGCTGCCTTATTTTGTTTTTTTTCTGCCCTTTTAGCACTGCTGTCAAAGAGGATGGCGAGGAAATGACGTAGTCAGATAGCCGATAGCCACACATGGAGCTTTGTTTACATTTATCAAACCAAATGTGATGAGATTTTTAACTAAAGCCACTCTTGGCCAATCAGAGACCAGTTGTGACAAACATGGGGGGTCTGATGATGGGTCACACATCACTGAAAATTAGAACTGTCTTGCCACTGTAGCTTGGCCACCCTAGCTAAGCGCTAGCTTCTCCGCTAGCCGGTAGCTAGCTAGCTAGCCGATTGCAGAGTACCCACCACGTTTCCCACTTGTCCTTGAAAGGTAAAGAATATTGTATGTGTGTTATGTTTGTTTTTTAAACTCTAAATTACTGATCATTTTCATTTCATGGTGGTTCATTTTTACAAGCAGCTCACAATAAACTATTGCCCAGTTTGCAAGTGAACCACAGGAGTCAAGGAAGTCGTTTTTTTATATACTGTTTTTCATTTGCTCATATTATATTAACGTCTTGATGTGTTTTTATACAAATTTTTATTTAGTATGACTTCAATGCATTAAACAAGGTTGGTGAGAAAGACTACTTAAATATGCCAATTAATTCCGAGCTTATGTCACAAGTGAAAATGGCGCTCAACTCGGTGAAAGGATCCACTCTAGAGCTTCCTTTCACCGAGTTAATGCTGCTTTCGAGGAAGGTATACCTTCCCACTTCCGACCTCAAAGCGTTCGAGACAACTGTAAACAGTAAAGACGGCTGATTACGATAAATTAATCGTCGCAACTTCTGATTTACGCATACAGTCCAACTCACACTGGGTTAGGTGAAGTTGCTTACTTCAAATGGCTAAATTATTAGACTTAGACTTTATTGATCCCTTTGGGATGGCTCCCTCTGGGAAATTTACATGTCCAGCAGCAATGAGAACAGATAATAAAATAAAAAATAATTCAATCAATCAATAAATAAGGTTATTACACCAGAGATTGAATTAATGACAACAACAATAATAATAATAAAATGAAAAATAAGAATTCAATCAAACAATAAATAAGGTTATTACACCAGAGATTGAATTAAGAAGAAGAAGAAGAAGAAGAAGAAAAATAAACTAAAAAATAAAAATTCAATCAATAAGGTTATTACACCGGAGATTGAATTAAATAAATTATAATGTGCAGAATTGTGTAAATTATGCATTATTATACTATTGTCGAATGACGTCAGATTGAAGCCGGTCGGCGATGTCGGAGGTTCTTTTTTTTTTTTTGTTTCCAACGACTTTGCATACTCGGATCTCCAAGTTCAAAGGGTTGTTCCCGTGCACACTTCCTGGTTTGAAGTCGGAAAAGTCCGACTTCTCGGCCTTCCTCTTGTGCTCGAATGCAGCATTTGACCGCCATTTTGACTTGTGACGCAATTGTGACAAATTGTCAGGGTTACATCAGCGTTGTGCAAATGGAACGCCATCATAAATCGAGGACCCCCCATACTTGAGACAATTCAGGTCAAAAGAAATTAGTTAAATGATATTTATTACTAGGGGTGTTAAAAAAAATCGATTTGGCAATATATCGCGATACTACATCGCGCAATTCTCGAATCGATTCAATAGGCGGCTGAATTAATTTTTAAACTTCCATTTTTAATGGAAAAATATTCAACAAAATGTCTTACTTTGGGTTAGGGTTCACACCGTAAGCATGGAAGAATGTTATATGAACGGAATATTAAGCCTTAATATTTTATTTTAATGCTGTTCAAGCATGAAAAGGATTACAACCTGTATAAGACTGAAGTTTCAGATAAATAAATAATACATTTTCATACAAATCTTACACTCTACAGGTTTACTGATTAGTATTTTCTGAATTTTAATGAAAAAAATCGCAACAATCGACTTATAAATTTGTATCGGGATTAATCGGTATCGAATCGAATCGTGACACGAATCGAATCGTCAGGTACTAGGCAATTCACACCCCTATTTATTACCCCTCCTCAAACATCATAGTGTTCTTTTGTTTTGTTTTTAGTAGTTAGAAAGTTACATCTGCTTAAACTTTTAAGACTTACATGACAGTTAGTAATTGTGGAAAGTTTTGTTTTGAAAGATGACCAAATGAAAGTTCGATCAGCGACACAGGACAAATTTGTTTTGAGTTCTGCGGCACTTGGCAAAGTCAGGCCTCAAGAAGACGGAAGCATCCAAGACTCCCCACTTGTCCTGCGGATAAGTGGCTGCGTGAATCAGCCAGCGGTGTCGGAGGAATAATCTTGGCTATGGCACCAGACTCGTTGCCTTTGGCTGTGTCCTATTTTAAGGGCGCCGCGTTGCAGTTGTGAATGCTGCCGTGAGAGAGTGAAGTGGAAACACAGTCAAGTGTCGGGGGTTGTTTATTTTTAGCCCTGCTGGGCCACATCACCAATAGAAATCCACGTCTCATTTATTTGCAGAGTCTTGCCGAGGAGACTATCGCACACTAATCACAGCACTGAAGACACGGGCAGCGAGGATTGCCATGTTTCACAGTGAAAATAGTGAGCGGCATATAATGGGGGGGCGGGTCTTGCTGCTGCTGTCGTTAGCTTGGTGAAAGGAAAACCCAGAGAACAAGCCAGGAGTCAAACATCCTCCGTCAATGACAGCAGTGATTCAGACTTTCCCGGTAGACAACTGTTGCTTATAAAACTGTAGCGGGCCACAAAACATCATACGCGCATTGGGCACACCGGGACATCTCAAGAGATGTTAAAAACTGGAGCTGAAAAATCCTCAACATGTCAATCTGTGACTCATTTGCTTGAAAAAAAGGTATCAGGTAACAAAAAACCCGAATATTGGCAATATTCAGGTTTTGAAAGGCCATGTAAACACGGGCAATAACCCGAATATGGTCTTGTTCTGTTTTTTTAAAACCTGAATAAGATTCCTGGCTTACCCCCTTTAACTCATTCACTCGCCGCCATTTTCACATTTCGCAGTCCCGTTCGCTCCCGGCTGTTTTACTGGATTTTGACTGATTTTGCAAGGCCCACAGAATATTGTGTTCTATTGCTATAAAAGCATGGAACACATCAAAAGAAAGATTAGAGTCTCTTCTTTCATCAGGAAAAAAAGTATGTTTCTATCTGTTTCCGTTTTGCAGCAATTAGCATTAGAAGACAGCTAAGTTTCAGCTTTCACAAATCTATTTAAAATTGTAATCGAGTTTTTTTCTACATGTCCCTGGTTGATCTCCTTTGCTCTGCTGCCACCTGCTGGCCGTTTGTGTAATAACTACCATTTCTGCAACCAGTTATTTGCTGTTGAGAGGTTGCATCAAAGCCTTCTGTATGCTCTAGCATAAAAAAACAAAACAAAAACAAAAACGTATAAATACGTCTTTGGGACACTTAAAACATAAAAAAAAAAACATATTTACACATTATTGGGAGCAAATGAGTGAATGGGTTGTAATCAGGGTTCCTACAACTTAAACCAAGTTAAATTCAAGACTTAAAAAAACTTCAACTTAATCAGCAATGTGACAATGTCCCCAATGTGTATGTTCATAGATGGGAAAAGTACTGACATTCTCTACTTGCGTAAAAGTACAATTACTTGTGCAAAAAAACAACGTTGGTACCAAAGTTGTTACAGTACATATATTATGTGCATTTGATCTTATGAGTGCGCACTGTTTTGTTGGTTCCGCTGTCGGCTCGTGATTGCATGATGTTACCACGCATCATTCAGCATTTTTTTTTTTTTATTGAGAATGTTATTTTATTACTGCGATGGGCTTACAACCAGTTCAGGGTGTACCCCGCCTACCGCCCGAAGCCAGCTGGGATAGGCTCCAGCACCCCCGCGACCCTTGTGAGGAGTAAGCGGTTAATTAAGAAAATGGATGGATGGATGTTCTTTTATTATAAAATGTCGAGACTATTTACAATCATAAAATACTACTTTTTCACATTTTTTTAAACACTTTTGAATGATTGAGTTCAGACATTTTAATGCCAATTAAGGCCTTATTTTTAGATGTGTACACTTTTAAAGACATTTTAACAATTGTGGTTGAGAAATTAATTTCCCTGATCCCTTACCTTACTTTTATCCCAGAGTGGTGTCCAAACTCGGTCCTTGAGGGCCAGAGTCCTGCAAGTTTTGGATGTTTCCTGCTTCAGCACGCTCTGCATAAGCCTGATAACAATCTTGTTATTGGAAACAGGTGCGCTGGAGCAGAGAACCCTCCAAAACCTGCATGACTCCGACCCTCGAGGACCGGGTTTGGACACCACTGCTTTATCCAGATATTCAAGAGTTGATTCCTCAGCGATGTGCAAATAAAGCTACAAAGATTTTGTGAAAAATTCTGGAAACTTTGTTTCCCCCCACAATTCTGCTAACACACCAACTACCAGTTACACTTTTGCCCACCTCTGAATTATGGCTTTGCAGTGTCTCAAATATTCTTCTTACCATGGCGAATCACAATCAACAAGTGAGGATTCAAATTTTAAATCCGCTCTTAGACATGCAATGATCAAAACTAATCATTTTATATACCTTATAACTCAAACTGACCCGTTTTAAAGTTTAGATAATCTAGAGGGGGAAAACATCATGTAACAAAATGTGCAAACATTTATGACAAACCTTCTGCTGGCCTTTTTTTCCTGTTCTAATTGAGACAATACATTTGCCTTATTTCACCACGATTTATCACTCAACCATAAAGCATGAGTTAGTGTTTTATCCCCGAATCAATAAAAGGAGGTTAAAATGAGTTCAAGCTGATATATGCTAGCAAACAACAATTTTTGTCCAGTGCACCAAAATGGAGTGAGAATCCAGTCTTCTGTTATGACAGCATCAACATATGTCCCATATTTACATAAAAATACAGTACAGTGGTACCTCTACTTACGAACGTCTTTTCATACGAAATTTTCGAGTTACGACGGGAAAATATTGCCTCTTGTTACAAAAGAAATTTCTAGATACGAAAGGTAAAAATACATTACCAAACGCAACATACTTTCGGCTATGGTTATTACCTACCATAGGTATCTATGAGCGTATACTAGATCGGTGTCTGTACAGCGTCCTCATCATTCATCCCGCGGCCCATGAGGCCGATAGTTTTTCGTAAATGTATGAACTAACGGTCGACGAATTTGTGCAAAAATTCAAACAACTGGTGATTGATGATAGCACAGTAATTTTTTAATTGCGACGAGACGGGCCTTTTTTGGAAAAATATGCTTCGCCATAACGGAAGTTTCCATGAAGTTTCGGAATTTGTTTAAAAGAATCGCCCAGAAAAAGTGTTCACCAGTCGGCCGTTTGCTCACTAAAATGATGTTTGCCTTGGACATTTACGAAGGATTGTTTGTTTGTTTTTTAAATAAAAAAATTAATAAATAAAAAAAAAAAAACATCCTTGGATCAGTTCTTTACAAAACACCAGGCAAAAAAAACAAACAAACACTTCTGAGAGATAACATGAATCAAAAAGAGGGCAAAAAACGATGAGGACAGCAGTTAAAAAGGTAAATGAGCATCATTTTTATTCTTTACTCTATTCTTTATTTTTTACATTATGCACAACTCTCATTTATTGTGCAATAATCTAATTGTAACATGCATTCATTACATGTTTTGATGCATTTTTATGCTTTATAAAACATTTATGTCTGAATTTTGGGAGGTTTGGAACGGATTAGGGCATTTACATGGAAAAAGCGTCCCTACTTACAAAATTTTCTACCTAAGAACTTTCTTCCAGAACCAATTAAGTTCATAAGTAGAGGTACCACTGTACATATAATGAGCCTTATGTTCTCTCCTTACTATCAATGATAAAATTATCAGTAACAACAGCAAGTAATTAGACTAAGGAAAATACGGGTTGGTTAGGAGCGAGCTCACTGAAGATTCTTGATATTTACGATAACAACAAAATCATGACAAAAACAAATGAACCATAATAGCATCGCCAATTCACTTGGATGGGTTTTTCAATGCAAATCATAAACATTGTTTCTGTTTATCCAATGGTCGACAACCAAGGGAAGCGCGTTCATCTGAGTTCCACAGCTGCACACCAAATGCTGGCATCAAGCAAGCAAAACGAATAATGTTGTTTACATCACAGCAGCGTGTCAAACGGTGTTCACGCTGCCCTGACAATAAACTAGGGATAGACCGATTATCGGCTGGGCCGATTATCGGTGCCGATATTCAGCATTTTGAGAAATATCGGCATCGGCCATTTTGAAGAATCATATGGCCGATAATAGATCCTTTTTTATTTATTTTTATTTTTTTTAAGTGTTAACTTCAGGGAACTAATTTAAATGTAAATTAAAAAAAAAAAAGTTTTTATTTTCATTTTTGTCGACCCTGGGAACTCTCTGCACCTTCTGTTTTTGATTGAAATTAAAACTAAGATAAGTAAAAATTTAATACTTTGGATATTTTGAAATTTTTGAAGACTTATTTTTTGTAGAAAATAATTGTTTGTTTTTATTTAACTTTTGAAAACATGCTACTGCGCCTGGGAGATCCCAGAACTTGTGTATTGACTAAGATTTTTTGAAAAAAAAAAAAAACTTAAAAATATTTTACTAACCCTAAAAGTTGCTCAATAAACATGTGCTTTAAAATAAAAAAAAAAAAAAAAAAAAAAGATAAGAGCTCTAGTTTGTATTTTTTCCAAATTTTGATGTCCCTTTTTAGTGAAAATGAATATCGGCTCCAAATATCGGTTATCGGCATCCTTCACTACTAATAATTGGTATCGGTATCGGGCCCAAAAAAACCTTATCGGTCTATCTCTACAATAAACAAACAAAAAAGCATTTACTCAGACGACAAATTGGTGTAAGCCGAGGAAGGGCAAACAGCTCCTTTGAAATCCCTAGAAAGTCTAGCAAACATTTGGAGACGGAACTCAGAACCGGCATGTGAGTCGGTGGCGGCCGCAGCTGCAAACTGCGACAGCAACGACAGGTTGCAACAACATAGCTCTGATTACTCACAGGAGCTTCCAGACTGACTCATCGCTGGAGGAGACAGCAGCGCCTCTCACAACACCGGCGTCTTTGTATCTCGCACAAAAAGTATAGAAACGTAAGAGAGCAGGCTCACCTGTCCGCAGCCAGGAGCGTGGCACACAAAAGGTCGGTCGTCGCCCATGTTTGCAAAGAGCTTGCAATGCAACTGCGGGAGAGCAGAAGAGGAGAACATGACTAGGTTGGTTTCTCGTTTTGATGCGCCTCCGGTCCGAGCAGGAGGCTATTTAAAAACAACCCCTGGCAAGGAGGAAAACACAGAGCGAGGCAGCGGAGAGCAAGTTTCCCTGGTGATATTTCCTCCACGCAAGGGGGGCTTTCTGCTCGGCCAATGACGAGCCGGCTTGCGACATCGCACGCTTTCTCATCTTCTGTCCGGTTTGCTTTGTAACCCCGCCTTCGCTCGCACTTTTTTCCCCTGGTGTTTTTTTTTTTTTTTATTAGTGCCGTCAAAGTTAAAGCGTTAACTAATTAATTAATCACAAAAAAATATCGCATTAATCATTGTATTACCACAGATTAACTCATTTGCTCCCAATAACGTATAAATACGTTTTTTAATGTTCTAAGTGTCCCAAAGAAGTATTTATACGTTTTTTGTTTTTTTGTTTTTTTTATGCTAGAGCATACAGAAGGCTTTGATGCAGCCTCTCAACTGCAAAGAACGGTTGCAGAAATGGTAGTTATTACACAAACGGCCAGCAGGTGGCAGCAGAGCAAAGGAGATCAACCAGGGCCATGTAGAAAAAAAGCTCAATTACTTACAATTTTAAATAATTTGTGAAAACTGATGAAACTTAGCTCTCTTCTAATGCTAATTGCTGCAAAACGGAAACAGATAGAAACATACTTTTTTTTTTCCTGATGAAAGAAGAGACTTTAATCTTTCTTTTGATAGGTTCCAAGTTTTTATAGCAATTGAACACAATATTCTGTGGGCCTTACAAAATCAGTCAAAAAATGGCTGGGAGTGAATGAGTTAATCACACTATTAATTTTGACCGCAGATGATCCTTTTTTAGCCGACAGCGGATGCTTACATTAAAGGTAGCCGTTCAAGTTTGAGTAATAAACATAACTACATGCATTAAAGTAAGGCATTTAATAAATGTTTACATATGCCGTAAGTCATTTTTTTGCCCATTTTAAATTATGCAAATAATTAATTGATTAGAAAAAGCAGGATGAGCATGTGCAGTGAATATAAATTCTCCTAACATTAATTGTCGAAAAAATTAACACGTAACAGGTGCGCTTCAAATTTAGCGGTCAAAATATGCTGGGGAGAAAAAAAAAAAAAAAGACTTTTTAAGTCATTGATTAATCATGATTAATCAAAATTCTTAGATGACATCTGTTGCCGTGATTTGCCATAACAAACGTTTGGTAGACAAGAGTTTTTGCATCGTCTAATCAGCTCCCAGAGTGAAATTGTGGAGAACGCCTTGGAGTGAATCACAATATCAATCTGGCTATTGCCAAGTAAAAGTCCCCCCACACAAAAAAAAAATAAAAATGTGACCAAAAATAATGTTATGTAATGCAGCATTTTCAATACACAATCTTCTGCCCTTCTGCAACATTCACTGACTTGGATGCTCAATACAATAAGAGTACCGGTAATTATGTAAAAAGATTTTTGCCATACTGCAATTGGCTTCCCCAAAGCCAGCTGAGATAGGCTCCAGCACCCCTCCATCTTGTTACATGACCTGCAGGCAATTCTAAAACATTTTTAGGGCTTGGGGGTGTCAATTTGCTGTGAATTTTTGCTATTTGCGACTGAGCAACATCCCCATCTCCACAACTACAATTAGGAAACTATACTACACTTTCTTCTTTTCTTCTATTTAGGACAGTCTGGAAGTCCCGAGACGCTGTGCTGGCTCTCACATGTCAATCATGCTACTGCAGCCATCTTCTGGCTGCTAAAGCTAGCAGAAAGAACACACATTCACAAAATGTTAAAAATGTATGTGTGCACGCTTAAAACCCTTTAAGTCCTAAAGCTATTGTTTAGCCCGGTGGTGTCAAACATAAGGCCCGCGGGCCGGATGAGGCCCGCAAAGGGGTTTAATCCGGCCCACGAGATGATTTTGTAAAGTAAAAAAAAGTACTGTCAGACTAATTAATCAGCCGGCCACAATCAAAATATATAAAATTTTTGTAATTTCACAAGCAGTCCTCATATGAGCAATGTAACTTGTACGGGGGAATCGTCCTTGATGTCATTATTTTACATACAACTTAAAGTTACGGTTTGTTCAATTATTATTATTATTATTATTATTATTATTATTATTAGTCTCCTCCCACATTCCAAAGACATGCATGGCAGGTTAATTGGGCGCTCCGAATTGTCCCGAGGTGTGCTTGGGAGTGTGGATGGTTGTTCGTCTCCGTGTGCCCTGCGATTGGCCGACAACCAATCCAGGGTGTCCCCCGCCTACTGCCCAAAGCCAGCTGAGATAGGCTCCAGCACCCCCCGCGTCCCTTGTGAGGAATAAGCAGCCAAGAAAATGGATGGATGGATGGATTATTATTATTATTATTATTATTATTGTTGTTGTTGTTAATCATAGACCGACAAACGTGTTAAATACGACATAAATTCAATTACTGGTAACACAAATAGATATGACAAGGTTTAGCGTCCTTATAACGTCATTAACTGTGCCACGCAATGCATTCTGGGAACAATATATTTGCAAAACAGGTAGATTTACCATGTCCAGAACTTGTCGCGTTCCATTTGCATTTGTATTACTTTTTGGAACAATATGATTCAAGCTGAGCTCCGTAATTTAGGGCAGGCACACAAATAGCCAAAATCTGCGTATAATTGACGGCAATCGTTTTTAAGTTATATACCGTTATTTTACAAATGCGGCCCACTTGGTAATATATTTTCCTCCATGTGGCCCCTGAGCTAACAAGAGTTTGACACCCCTGGTTTAGGCTTTTGCTAGAAAATTACATACCCAAAATGAAAAAAAAAGGATCTCACTGCAACCACAAGGTCTATTTGAATAATTCTTGTGTCATAATAAAGGGAACACTTGTGAGATTTTTTCAGATGTGTAAATATCAGTATATATGTTAATGGTTAAAAGTCAACGAAGATGGCACACAGCACAAATAATAATTAAATTAGTTGGCGTTTGAGCTGTGTTTGGGGCATGTAAAAATTGCTTATATATTGTAGCCGCGGGATCTGCAGTTTTAATTTGATGTGCGACATCATTATATTCTTTCCTCTTCAAAGTCTGAGAGGCCCCCAATTGGGGAGGGGGGGGGGGGGGGGGACGCTTAAAGGGCTACAGATGCTCTTGGATGACATACTGTCTGTCTCCACAGCGCACAAGAACTCCACTTGGCGCTCTTCCCCAACGACCCCAAAAGACCGTTAAACAAACATTCCACATCGCCGGAGTTGGGCGGAACCCTTGTACCTCCAAAATGATCACTTTCCAACAACTGCACATTTGTTCAACCATTAACAATGCATCGCCAAAAAGAGCAAACCGTTTTCAACACGTTAAATTGGTCAATAATTTGGAAAAACAACAAAGATATTACATTTGCCAAACTCGCATAGGAATGATGGACTGTCTGCAATTTTAAGGGCAAAATGTCCACCACCTCAGCATAAGGTCTCAACTCCAGTCCTTCAGCACCTGAGTTTGAGAGCTATGACTTAGTCTGGGCCCAATGACAAGAATTCTACTCTCACTTAACTCATTCACTCGCCGCCATTTTCACATTTCACAATCCCGTTCGCTCCCGGCTGTTTTACTGGATTTTGACTGATTTTGCAAGGCCCACAGAATATTGTGTTCAATTGCTATAAAAGCATGGAACCTATCAAACGAAAGATTAAAGTCTCTTCTTTCATCAGGAAAAAAAAGTATGTTTCTACCTGTTTCCGTTTTGCAGCAATTAGCATTAGAAGACAGCTAAGTTTCATCAAGTAATTTAGCTTTTTTTCCTATATGGCCCTGGTCGATCTCCTTTGCTCTGCTGCCACCTGCTGGCCGTTTGTGTAATAACTACCATTCCTGCAACCGTTCTTTGCAGTTGAGAGGCTGCATCAAAGCCTTCTGTATACTCTAGCATAAAAAAACAAAAACAAAAAAACGTATAAATACGTCTTTGGGACACTTGAACCATAAAAAAACGTATTTACACGTTATTGGGAGCAAATGAGTTAAAGACAGCACAGCAACTATCAATATGCACGTGACCTAAAAGCCATTGTGACAAGCCTTCTATTCATTGTTCCTCTGAAGTTGGCGAGCTATAAATATCTGAACATCCTCCCCAGTGCTGAGGTCAGTCGATTTCCCCTTCTTGCCGTCTGCGAGTACAGCTGCGGCTGAGCCGACAGCTCCGGTCAAAGCCTCGCATGTCACCCGGTCCGAAACGGGTCGCAGTGTTGTGCATCCGTCGCCGATATCACGCGTAACACTCAAGTCTTGTTTCACCGACACATCGGTGCCAGAACCCTCACAGAGTGCTTCCAATCGGCTGAGCCTATTTGAGCAGAGAGCGGTGTGCACGCGGGACTCCGCCGAGCTCGTTAGAGCGAGGGTGCGGACCGGGAGCGGCAAGCAAACGCATTTGTGTGGGGGGAGCAGCCAACATGTTTAAATCTTACTATGAGGACACGTGAGACGTGAACTGTCACATTTGATTTTTTTGAGGGGGAAGTCCACCATAAACGCCTAAAAGGACACGAGGGGAAAAGAACATTTCTTTTTAGTAGCTGCAGCACCTGGGATTTTAAACATGTGCTCAAGCAGTGCTTCTCAACTGGTGTGTCGGGACTCATACGTGGGTCTGGGACCCATTTTGGGTGAGTCGCGACAGCTTGTAAGAAATGATTCTTATTTGGATTATTCCGGTACAGTACAGAGGCGACCCAAACTCCCACATGGAACACATTAGGTAATAAGCCAAGTGCGCATTACGTAAAACGAGGCTACCAACTACCCTATCAATTTGAATGGCGGAGATTAGAGCGGTGACGATCTTTGACTAACTGTACACTTTAAAGCTTGCAAGTCAACTTCCCCGATGTCAGTAAGCCACATGCTATGCATGTTCATAAAAACAGCAACTTCCAGCTGTTGAAACGTTTCTTTCAGAGCCGATTCCATTGGATCCAATTCATTTTCAATGACCGTTTGGTAGTTTCGCCTACCCACAATGCACCACGCCGCTACCCATAATACACCTTGAATTCGAGATGCGCACTTCGCTTATACTTAGGGGTGTGCTCAAAAAATCGATACGGCAATATATCGTAGTGGGCCTCATTACAATACACGTATCGATACGCAGGTGTCAGAATCGATACTGCTCATTAACTTTAAATAGGCAGTTAACGGTTTGCCTTTGCAGCTTGCATTGTACCTGAAAAATAAAAACCTGCAGCGTCTTTGAAGTTAATTGCCTTCAATTAATGCAAAAATAGCTCACCAGTGATTGGACACTGTGTCTTGCCAAGAAAAATGAAAGCAGAGGAAGAATATCAACATTTATTGACTTAATACGTATCGCCTTGAAGATCAAGTATTGGGATACATATGTATCGCGATACGTATCGTATCGTGACCCCTGTATCGTGATACGTATCGTATCGTGAGGTAGGCGGCAATACCCAGCCCTACTTATACTGCATTCGAGGATGGTCGGAAGTCGGAAATATCCGAGTTGAAACTTCCCAGTTCCAACCTCAAAGCCTTCGAGGTGAAAATAAACAACCAAAATGGTTATAAACACAATACTCTGTTTGCTTCGAAAAATGAGTTAATAAAATGCTCGAAATCCGCTGGCAGTAAGAGTTAATTGGCAGTCCACACACAGATTACATATGGGTTGCTTCAGGTGTTCATCCAGTAAAAATAACAGTGCGTAGTAGGGCTGCATGATATTGGAAAAACATGCGATATGCGATATACTTGCCGAACGTAGCGATATCGATATTATTGCGATATTCAACATGTACCTAAAGAAATTACATTTTTATTATCTAATGAAAAACATTTGTCATGCGACAAAATAAGAAACCTTAATGTAATCTTAGTTAATTAACTGTAATTATGTCTTGATAATTTTCAAATATTGGATGGCGATGCACATTTTAGTTAACATCTGACTGGTGAAATTCATATAAAAAGCATAAAATTCTGTATAAAACTTATTGCATGCCTTTGCGATATGCATATTGCAAGGGCCAATATCGCGATATCGATATTTTTTCGATATATTGTGCAGTCCTAGTGCGTAGTGATATCAGAAGCACATTATTCAAATTCCATTATTTCCTGTATGAAAACGTCTGTTTGTGTGCATGTGTTGGGGGGGGTTCCAAGAAGGGAAAGTATTGAAAATGTCCTGTTTTAATCCTATTTGTTCAAACTCTAGATATCAAGTGTGCCTATTTTCACCTCCTTTTATCCAAGGTGACATGGACGCCTTCAAAGAGTCCAGATTTGTTTTCTCTTCCCCATTGAGCTGCAGCCAAGCCCCGTCCGTCCCTTTAACTTGGGTTTCTCCAACTCAGCAGGTGTAAGGGAACAAGTCTCAAGCTATAAGCAGCCACAGCCACCCAGTGTTTGATGTGGCTTGCTAGGAAACTGACTAAACAAACTGTATTAATAGCTCACGCTGCAGCCATGGCGTTGGAATTGGAGGCTTGAATTGCCAGAGGGTACAGGGGAGACCCCCCCAACAAAAAGAAAAGAATGAAAAACACAAGGGGTGGAAGAACGAAAGTTGGCCATTGGTCCGCAGTGGGATCCTGAGGTGCTGTTAATGTGGGTTTTGACCTTCTAAGCTGGGCATGTCCATGTATTTATGTAAGCCAGTGGACCTGAGATTTGGACCACGGAACAAATGAAATCCAACACCCACCACAGGTCTAAAAGCGACATTCGCGCGATGCGACCACATCATGCAGTACAATGCAGAAAGGACAGACGGTATTCTTCCAAGAAAGAAATTCAATAAACAAATCCTCAAAATGAACATCCAACTTGGGCACTATGCTGCACCCACCTTAGAAGGCGTATAAACAAACATTTGTAAACATTAATGTTGACGGCCCCAAAAAAGCCATCCATCCATCGAAAGAAGAAGAACTCAAGCTGGCAGATGTGGTGAATGGACCATTGCATCTACTTTAGCATGGCTAATCCTTGACAGGATCATTAATTTGTTCTTTAAATGTTAATGCCAAGCCTCCAATAGATGACATGCATGTTCACTGTCATGGACATTGCGAGGGCCCCCAAAAGGCAATTGATTTGTCGCAAAGGATGATAACAAGCGGCCATTTCATGAGGGTCTTTGCAGGGCCGGTGCCGGAATGCCACTAAGTGGAAAGGCAAACAAACAATATGTGACAGTGTGCTCGTGTCACATTCACGTGTCTTAATTAAAACATGTCCAATTTTTGGACAGTGACCAAATACATTACGCCTGTTTGCTTTAGAATCCAAAAGTGTGCCAAAAACATGACCCACATTCCTCATGAAGGCGTTGACAAGCATAATGATTGAATCCCGAGAAGTTCAGCAGCTCAGGTATCATTCCTAAACATATCATCATTACTTGAGACGAGCTACGAGCCTGTTCTTGCAAACCCAAACGGATTCGATACGGCAGCTGAGCAGAAAACACAATTCTGTGACGTCTAACAGGGCTGAGGAGAGAGAATCTTGCGTAGTATTAAATTAACTTAATCGTAACCGCGCCGGTGAGTTTGTTACGAATTTATCCTATTTTGCCTTTTTATTTATTTATTTTTTTTACCTCCATCAATTTCAGGCAAGTCTCGCCCCGCCTTTTACCGTAATACGGCGGCCGATTCTCCTCTTCCGATTGGCTCGCGCACACGTCAATCAACAACATGTACGGCAATCAAAGCCACCCAAGCTGTTACTTGGCTCGTCTAGCAGACGTTCATTGGCTAAAAGCTCCGAAATCTACTTTTTGTATCCACGAGACAAAAAAAAAAAAAAAAAGAAAAAAAAGAAAGAAAAAAAAACAGAACAACTAATGGCTAACTACTGTGCTAGCGTTAACAACAGGCCAAAAGCACAACTCTCGTGGTTAATGACACCGCTATTGACAGTTTCCGACATGACAGCAATGTCAAATAAACGCTAATGCACACGCAGCCGACTTGAGCAGACGTCCACTATATACTTTACGGGCCATCAAGTATACAAAATTATGTGGAAACTAAACTACATGTATCACTTTTCTTGTTAGCAAAGTGGCACTTGAGTTCAAAGCAAGTCCGAATGAAAGGTTGGAGCAGACTTGACGTGCACTTGAAAAACACCAACACAGCATGAAAAAGAGCATGCGAAAAGCTACTTTATCACTGGGTGAACGTCAGGCACATTCACATGGAATTTAAAGGATAATAAAGTGTTTACAAACTCACTCTTGCGCCTCTCTCTCTCTCTGGCTCTCCTTTCCTCTCCCCTGGAATTTGACACTCCCCTCGACGTCAAGTTATCGCGAGAACTGAAGACCTTTCACGTTGTTGCTCATGTACCACCCCCTTTTTTCTTTTCTTTTCTTTTTTTTTTTAAATTAAAGTACTGTATTCACACTCTAGCTCTCCAAAATAGAAAATACTAGAAAATTCTTAATCTAAGCGAGAAAAGGAGGCAGCTATTTAAAGTGTAGCCTGTTTATACTTGTGAATTCAAGAATAATGCAAGAATCAATAATGTCTAATTACGCCACAAGTTAGCGTCAAGGGAAAGTAGCTAATATATCATGACATCTCGATGAATTGTAACTAGTGCAACGTTAAAGTATCAAAGTGACAGTGATATAGAATGACATCTCAATGATTTAAGCACATTACTTAAGTATTACCGTGATAGGTTAAAGATGATCATGCTCGCTTAGTAAATCAAAAAGTGGGAAAACTCAGCTTTGCCCGTTTGTCATTTGCTTAATAAATAGTATATAGAAGTTGCGCTTACATTCAAACATGTCTTTGATTGAAATATGCCGGATAGAGTTGTTTAAGTTGGTTTCGTTATAATCGGAGACCCCCAATGGGGTTTGTGATAAATGCTACTTCATCTGGGGGTTCAACATCTTGCTCAAGGACGGAAACATGTCAAGGATGCAGAGTTGTATATGTTTTTTTTTGTTTTTTGTTTTTTAATCGGAGACCCCCAATGAATCACTGTAAATAATATTTTGTGGTACGTATTTGTATATATGTTGTTGTTTTTTTTACTTCCAAAAGTTAGGGTTTGTCCAACTTTTTTTTTTTTTTTAAACAATTCTAAATGTCTTTTTTTTTTCTTTTTTCTTTTTTTTTTTATGTACGTGCGGTTGGGAATTAGAGACTATGGTCAAAGGCAATGAACGAGAATATTTGCACTTACCTGTAATGTATGTTGTAACAAGTGAATTATCTGCACAGCAGGTTGGGCGAATCGGATCTGTGGGTTGCTGGCAATATTTGCGTTCTTCCAAGTTGTGTTCAATCTTCTTGTCTGTATGACGCTGACGCCGCTGTAGCGGCTGCTGGGGAGCGATTGTGACGTTTGCGGCCCCAATTCGCTCTTTTGATCTGCTCCATTTTGGTCATTATCTATCACATGTTATAAAAAAAAAAAAAAAAAAAGGAGGAAATGAAGACATACAATGCGGGAGGAATGAGGCCAATATAGTCTCTCGTGGAACGCTGCCTTGGAAAGAGAAAGTAAGTTGGGTTGCACAGGCTTTTTAAAGGCAACATTAAAGGTTTCAAAGCGCTTCGAGAAGTACGTGACCCGGGTGCGCGCGCATGCGCGCGAGCTTAGTTATGTGTTGATGTAAACTTTACATCACATTCTCCGTAAATGTCACACAAGTCCACATCAAGGCACCCCAGAACACAATTACAAAAAGATGGTGATATAGTTTTTTTTAATATTACATGATTATTTATTTTAAAGTTGTCTTTCAACCACGAGACGTGCGTTCACTTGAAGCGCAACATGTGCGCAAATGCCCGTATGATGCGTCACGTTACCAAAATAGCTCTGTTGGCGCTTCCAGAATGTCTCTCGCTACCGTTTTAATTAAAACAAATCTTTTTTTTTTTTTTTTTTTTAATTCCGTGCTTCTTCTCGAAAAGGTACGGAGCCCCTAAGGTGACATGGTAGAAAAACAAAAAACTTTGCGTTCACTGCAAAACACAAAGTTGTTTTGTGAGGGAATGCAGTTGTTTTTTTCGCCTACAATGTCACCAAAGGTGCGCCGTAAACACTTCCGGGTCATCTTCCATGTGAACAAAAGCGACGTGTAAAGAAAGCAGTGGAAAAATATATGCTCCATCCTAGTCGCTTTGGGAAAGTTTCCCACGGTTTTGTTCCATGTTTACAAACGTTCCATCCTCGTCGTTTTGGGTCACAGGGAAGACGACCCGGAAGTGTTTACAGCGCACCTAAGGTGACATGGTAGGCGAAAAAAAACAACTTTGCGTTTCTTCGCAATCTTTGCGAGAGAACGGAAAGTTTGTTTGTTTTTTTTCTACCATGTCACCTTAGGGGCTCCGTAAAAAAAAAAAAAAGAAAAAAAAAAAGGCGTCCCTACTTCCCTCAATTCGATCATCACGCCAGTGCGCTGGCGGCCTTTGACAGCCAGAGCGCGTCACTGCACTAGTTGAAATTAACCCTCAACGAATAACAATGTGAACTCACTCAGTCGTCCAAACTTTAGTAGGTTTCTTTCCAAGTGATTCTGTAGCGTGCATCTCTTATGTGTTTTATTTAAATAACTATACTGAAGAACAACACAGATAAGGAAAGTCATTACTTTCATTAGTTACTCCCCAGTCCCGAAAAAAAAGCAGCACTTTAGCAGGCGTAAACAAGATGCGACTTTAACATGATTAATTATACATGATCTGCAACACCACAACACAAAACCATTCAAATTAGATACATAGTACAAAGCATATTGTGTAAATCTTAAAAACATTAGTAACTTAAAGTTCTTGTCTTGTTAATAGTTAAATTAAAGACAGTCTTAAAAAACAACAACTGAGGATTTAGCGAACGGTGTACAATAAAACCATTCGCTCCTCTATGGCAAGTTTGCTTGACACTGAATTGCACACAGAACGGCAGGCAAGTCGTCATCGTGTTATAAGTTGAGACTTTACGTGCCCAATCCAATTAACAAAGCTGAAAATAACAAATACAACTGTTCCCAATATCATTTGTTACCTCAGTAGTGTAAAAAGACAGTGACAACAGATGATCCCTGGCACGACAAGAAACAGGACCTCTCATCCGCATTCTGTGCATTGAAGACACGCGTGAGACAGACTTTTTCAAGTGCTTGGAATATGAATGTAATGGTGCGGCGGTAAATCCGTGTGTCGGTTCTTAAACGCGCTTCGCTGGACGACTGCGTCACGCCCCTTTTCCACTGTACCTGCTACTACGCCTTTTGTATTGGACTGTTATCTGTTGTGACCGTTCCGTCGGGGTTCCAAGCATGGCAAGCCGATATCATATCGGAAGATATTGGAACATGCCAAGGGTTAAACACACAAGAATCTCACGTCTTAATTTGTATGCTATCGTTTCCTGTTATGAGACAGTTAAGTATGAAGGAGAATTAGGGCCACACTGGAAAAGAAAATGATCAAAAACATGACTTTGTTTTCGTGATGACTTTAAATATGCCACATTTTAGTTAAAAATATAGAAATTTATTCTGGTCAGATTACACGTTTAAACTCAGTGCGATTTTTTTTGTTTTTTGTGTGGTCTTATGACGTGCGTATTCATTCTAAAACGTTACACGAACATCATACATCTGCTTGATGATAGTCAAAAACCTCGGTTCTGCCTTCGTAGAGTTTTTTCTTTTTTCCTTCTAATATGTTGATTACAACTATATCGTGAGATGAGAGTGGAGTGAGTGAGTTACTTGAGCTCGCGTGTATTTTTTGGACTCAATGCAGCGCGAGGTCAATCTGGTGGAAAAGGGGGCACGAGAGGCTGTCATGTTTGTTTGAGGCGAAGAGAAAAACCCTGCCGCCTTTTGCCACGCCGTCTCAGTCTCGGAGGAGGAGGTACTCCTTGATGGTCTCCGGTAGAGGAAGTTCCTTGACTGCGGCGGGCAGGAATCGCACGCCGAGGCTCTGCCTGACGGCGCAGCGCGCCAGCGAGCGCAGCGTGGGCGCCTGAGCCGCCATGCCGGTGAGCCGGGCGAGCAGCTGCGGATCCTTGCTGAGCTCCTTGGGAAGCGTGCCGTCGGCGCGGCGGATCTCGAAGCGGCCGGCCGCCCGGCACAGCAGTTCCAGGCACTCCTCCTCGTCCTCGGTGCCCAGGCCGCGCGCCAGCAGGGCCACCAGTCGCGAGATGGGCGTCTGGCCCTTCAAGTTGGTCACGTGCACCTGCGCGCCGTAGTCCAAGAGCACTTTGACGCTTTCCAGGTTGCCCTTCATGGCCGCCCAGCTCAGCGGCGTGTCACTGTTGTAGTCGCGGGCGTTGGGGCAAGCCCCGCTGTCGAGCAGCGCTCGCACACACTCGGGGTTGTCTTTGAAGGCGGCCCAGTGGAGCGGAGTGTCCTTGTTGCCATCCAGAGCGTTGGGCTGGGCGCCGTACTCCAGCAGAAGCTCCACGCAGCTCTCGTCCTTCTCCGCGGCGTAGTGGAGCGCCGTGCGGTTGTAGCCGTCCAAAGCATTCACCTGGCAGAAGACAGAAGTTACGCTCTGTGTGTGTGTGTGTGTGTGTGTGTGTATGTATATATATATATATATATTAGGGGTGTTAAAAAAAAATCGATTCGGCGATATATCGCGATACTACATCGCGCGATTCTCGAATCGATTCAATAAAAAAAAAAATCGAATTTTTTTTTTTTTTTTAAGAGCTCAGAATTGTTCATTCGGTAGTCTTACCGATTCAACGTCTTATCATCATTGCCTTTTTTTTTTTTTTTTTTTGTGTGTGTGAATCGATTTTTAAACTTCCATTTTTAATGGAAAAATATTCAACAAAACGTCTGACTTCGGGTTAGGATTCACACCTTGAGCATGGAAGAATGTTATATGAACGGAACATTAAGCCTTAATATTTTATTTTAATGCTGTTCAAACATGAAACAGATTACAACCTCTATAAGACTGAAATTTCAGATAAATAAATAATACATTTTCATATAAATCTTACACTCTACAAGCTTACTGATTAGTATTTTCTAAATTTGAATGAAAAAAAAATCGCAACAATCGACTTAAAAATTCGTATCGGGATTAATCGGTATCGAATCGAATCGTGACCTGTGAATCGTGATACGAATCGAATCGTCAGGTACTAGGCAATTCACACCCCTAATAAATAAATAAATAAATATATATATATATATATATATATATATATATATATATATATATATATATATCTCAGTGGTGTCAGTCGATTAAAATTTTTAATCGCAATTCATCGCATGACTTCAATAATTAACTGACGATTAATCGCACATTAATCGCAAATTTTATATCTGAATTTACAATAAAATGTACAATTGTTTATCCCTAATATTATTTATTTATATATATATATATATATATATATATATATATATATATATATATATATATATATATATATATATATATATATATATATATTTATTTATATTAAGGGTGTTAAAAAAATCGATTCGGCAATATATCACAATATTACATCGCGCAATTCTCGAATCGATTTTTAAACATCCATTTTTGATGGAAAAATATTCACCAAAACGTCTTAGGGTTCACACTTTAAGCATAAAAGAATGTTATATTTATGGAACATTAAGCCTTAATATTTTATTTCAATGCTTCAAACATGAGACAGATATATAAGACTGTATAAGACTGAAGTTTCAGATAAATAAATAATACATTTTCATACAAATCTTACACTGTACAAGTTTGCTGACTAGTATTTTCTAAATTTGAATTAAAAAAAAAAAATCGCAACAATCGACTAATAAATTTGTATCGGGATTATTCGGTATCGAATCGAGTCGTGACCTAAATCGTGATATGAATCGAATCGTCATGTACTAGGCAATTCACACCCCTAAAATATATATATATATATATATATATATATATATATATATATATATATTTTATTTATTTTTAATAAATTTGAAGTGGGCCTTATTGTGATGAAATGTAAAAAATATTAAAACAAATACATTTCTTAGAAACACTATAATTCTGCAACTTTCTTTTGGGCAAAACAAGATTTATTAAATTAGTTATTTTAAAATAAAAAAAAAATGTGCAAATATATTCATAAAAAAAACCCTCAAAATTTGTATTAATAATCTTTATTTTGTTCACGGTTATGCATTTCGATCGATGAATTTCGATTAATTGCACAGCCCTATTGTGATCTGACAATATATTTTTTTTAATCCCCTTTTATTTGTTTAACTATTTTAATTTGGTAGCTTTGTTTTTATTTATTTTTTCTTTTAGTGTTTCTTTTTCTAGTTTTCTTTTAGTGTTTAAATGTCTTTATTTGGTAGTTATTAATTTTTTAGCTCCAGAGTTTCCTCATGGGGGAGCCTCCACAGTGAGAGGGATGGCTGGTCTTCATCCATCTCACTGTGGATGAACTCCTCCTGGGTGCCTTTCCTTACGGGGTACTTCTGTGCCCCGCTATGTTGTGGTTTTCGATCATGTGGATGTGTGTGTTGGGGGGGGGGGCTTTTTCTTTTTTCTTTTTTTACTTTTTATGGTATTATGGATGTCCAGCACTTTGAGTTGCATTTTGAATGTATGAAAGGTGCTATATAAATACAGTTTGATTGATTGATTGATTCCATGTTTTTTGTCTCTTTCACACTGCCATGATGCAAATCCCAACTGTGCCACATTCGGAGCAATAAAAAAAATCCCAGTCAATCATTTAAGAGGACACATAAGTATGTTTTGTAAAAGTGACTTTTGAGTTGATTGTATAAAAGTAGTTGGGTTCCTGCCCACCCGTTATGGCGTACTGTAATGGTATGATGCATACCTCTGCCCCCTTCTCCAACAGCAACTCCACACAGTCAGCATCAGCAACCATGCAGGCGCAGTGCAGGGGCTTCAGTGTGCCGTGCATGCGATTCACATCAGCACCCTTTCATCGAACATATGAACAACATTTGTCAACACAAAAGGTGGGAAAACAATCTGGAGCCGCTGTTCGGACAAAGACAGATCACCTTGCGAATGAGATCCTCCACGTTGTCATGCGGGAAGGAGCGGATGGCGGCGATGGTGCGGATGAGCCGCTCGGACAGGGAGTATTTACTTTGAATGCTTTGCATGATGTACCACATAGTAGAGCTCATGTGTTACTGACGACCATGGCACCCATATAGGGGTGACACTGTGGCACATCCACACAAACATTTATAAGCGTTAAAGGGGAAAAGACAACAAAAGTGACAGCAGCAGATTTGCATGACTTCTGCTCAGCCTGCATATGGCAGGGGTGTGCACACTTTTGTGCACTCATTCTCACGTGATGTAAAACAAAAATTAAACATACATTTTTAAAATCATCCACTGATAATTCTATTATTTAGCATACATCTTATTATATCATCATTTATTTTCATGAAATCTTGACGCAGGTGACGTGCAAATTTGCAAAATAGCCTTCAATGTGAATAGCTATTAGACGCGATGTAAATGCATGATTATTATTACTCGCGTTTCAACACCAAACGACAAGATATTGTTGATAAAAGCGATGCACACCTTAAACCGAGGGACGCCGTTTGATAGCCACACAACACCTGCCGGGAAAGCACAAACTGACGGTCTCGTTTAGAAAACATTCTCGGCTATTTTTGCAACCACTGTCTACAATACTCTTACAGATAGCAAGCTCGCTCGCTAGCTAGCTAGCTAGCCACTAGCATCGAGAATCGAACACCGGAGGCACATAAAACACAAACGACACGAATTCAGAGCACTCGGAGACGGGCCTTCATTCGACCAACTACAAGTGGATGGTTAGAAGTTGAAGACGTACCGTTTGTGAACAGCAAACTGACGCGTTTGCCAATGCCGACCTGCCTGTTTGGTGGGACCGTTTATTTGCTACTCGGCTTGACAGACACAAAAATACGACGTCATCGTCACGTGTGACCACGCCCCGTGTACGTTGACCTCAGAGCATTACCACTGGCAAAGAAAAAGAAAGAAAAAGAAGAAACTTTTAGTTTTCATCATATATTTAAAAAATAAAATAAAAAATAAAAAAACACAAAAAAACAGCCTGTCACTATGGACTATGCACAAGGCACTTCCGCATTCGATGTCTTCATGCACCCAACCTTCCGGTCCGGGGAGACTTCAGCGGAGCGCACTGTTGATGTGATGTATCATGTAAGCCCAAATCCTTAACCCACTCAAAAGGAACAGGGGCTGCTCCTTGCTTTAAAACTTAAGTCCATCAGAATTTTAAAACTACTAATTAGTTATCCCACGGCCGTAATTTTGACGGCTTGAGCTCTGGTAAGATGTTGCTTAAAAATGATTATTACACAAAAATGCAAACCGTTTGAGTAGGTACTAAAGCTGAATTGTTTATAAAATATTTAATGTAAATTATGTAATGTAGCTTCTCTACTGGATTCCACGTAGTAGCCCACACATATATTCATGTTTTTTTTTATGACAGCATAGGAAAATATATATACAGGTAAATGAAAAGTCAAAAGGTTGTAAACAGAGTAACAACAGACCAAACGGCGCCCTTGTGTGGTCAACGGATGAATAACATTAGCAGGAAGAAAATTCCCACAGGGAATTCAGGTATTGCCTTTAGCCGACAGAGGGCGCGCTCTCCTCTCTCCTCAAAGCCCCGCCCCAAACCCCGCGCCCGCCCCTCCACGTTAGAACACTGCCAATAGGTCGCTTGCACATCGTAATGCATCATGGGAGTTTTTCCTTCGGGCGCCATATTGGGTGTCCGCCGGTTCACAAGGTACACTCGCGAGTTACACGGTAGAGCTTATCAACCTGATGTAATTTTCGCAGTATTTTCACGATTTACCGGAAGATCAAAAACAACGATAAAGGCAGAAGGTGTCTCTGTGTGGCGGGATTGATCCTAATTACGTCCTGACCAAGGGTGATTTTTTTTTGACGGAGAAAGCTTGCTGGCCAAATGTGACTTCTCTGGACATCTTTCCCTACCTCGTGTTGACAACATGCTCCATAACGCCAACAAATCCCCGGAGGCTTACAATTATTTTGTAAGCGGGTGGATACAGAGTGTAAACTTTAACATCGCATCAGAAGAAACGGTTGCTGTTGCACGTAAGTAAACCACATGGTGTTGGTAATTCTGCACACAAAAATGTTGATTTGTTCTCAGGCTTCCTGTTATCATTGTGTTTACATGCACAGCTGGCTTTACCTGATGTGGTTTTTCTAATCATTTTATAACAGGCAAATATGTCAGAGCGTATAAGAATAAAAAGTAACTGCACAGCCTCCCCGTGGCTTAATTAAATTTAATGCTACCCTTTCACTAGTTACATGTTACTTAATCAACTTATTCTAAATGGTTAAGGTTAACCACTCTCAGAGGACGTATTTTTAGTTTCAGTTTCCAGTACAATAAAACGTGTTCATGGTAACTACTGAGCATACTGACAGCTTTTCTTATGATCTCACGGTTAAGGAGGCTGTCACAACACCCAATTTCTGTCTGGTGCCAGATGGCAACAATTCCCATCACTTGTCACGACAACACCAATATTATTACCAGGTATGTATGGCTTTACTTTTTGTAGTTTATTTAATTCTATGTTTCATATTTTCATTACAATGTTTGTAATATTTTCAGATTCAGGCACAGATGAGTTTAACTGGACGGGACTTCTGCGACTTTGTGGTGTGGACAAAGTGTGATTGAGCGAGTCCACCCAGATCGATCGTTTTGGCCAGTTGGAAAAGCCAGAGTTTTTTTTTCCCAAAGTCCCCTCCTTACCTGAACTGCTCGGGAGAGCATTTACTAGATCAGCAGTGGACTTCCAGTGTTCCTGCTCAGCCGCTGTCACCTACCACTTGCTCATGTACTTCAAAGATGCGGAATAAAGTAGTTTTTTGTGCTGCAGCAGATTGTAAAATCAAATGATATCACTTGAAGTGTGCCAATCTAGACTGCCAAAAGGACAGTGGTTTTGTGACAAGTGTGAAACAAGGATTATTGGGAAAACTGTAACACAGTACTGGTACTTGTCTTTCATTAAACAAATTTAAAAGAGAGCAACTTTTTCCTCTGTACATAGTATAATGAAAGTCATTGCGTACCCCATCAACATTACATCATACCGTCATCAGGATGGTAGGCACCTGTGCTAAAATAAATACATTAATTAACAGTTCAATTTTTAACCCTGAAATTACTACATCTAATCATTATTCACTTCATTTTTTGTGCTTTTAGAAATAATAGAGATTTATGCCATTACTTTAAGAGGGACCATATTGCACATTGAGTCAAATCCTGTCATTTGTATTATGTATAGCTTGGTAAACAAACCCAACAATAGAATTTGTATAAACGCTGCCTTTATTAGCGCCAAACAAACAGTCGCATGTTGTCCTCCTCCAATGCTTTGATGCTCGCCTTCGTTTCCATCATGTCATTGGCAATCAAGTCGGTGTGGCATGAGATCCCTAAAGAAAAAAATAAATAAAAAAATCACAAAAAAATACGGTACCAGTAATAGGTTTAATATAGTAAAGTAGTATAGTTTTTTTGTCAGTGTAAAAGAAATGTACACATTTTGTTGCATTTTTTAATGTATGAACATTGCTACAGGCAAATACTTATTTCTATAAACACTAAAATATAAGGTGCGTGTACACACACAAACAAACCCATACATTCACTCCTGCATACAATATATCATGTAATGAATTCTGAGTGGCATACCAGAGTCAATGATGTCAGCAGTACTTGAGGGTACAGGTTACTGGAGCCATCTGGCTGCATAACTGCAACAATCTCTGCCACTTCGAGTCGTCTTTTCTTTGCTTGTCTCTCCTGTGCACGTTCATATCTTGGCACCGACTGGGCTGAGACATAGATGTTGTAACTTGGGACCCAACTTTAATGTTGGAGCCCAGTCGGGATGATTGGACAGAAAAACGGGCGCAGGGCGACCTGTTAAAATAAACAAATATATAAACAAATAAAATATGGAAAGACTGGTTATTTTACCGCAGTAGGGTGGCCGTGAATAAGTTCTTTAGCATGATGTGTAGGCTACCGGGGGTCTGTTTTCTTGCATCACCCCCGGGGGTCTGTTTTCTTGCATCAGCCCCTTCTGTCTCTTTTTTTTCCAAGTTTACATTTTGCCACCAAAAAACATGTTATCGGCATTAAAAGCCCAAGACTAATCAATCCAATTTCAGCAGTAAACACTTTGCACTGGCACTACTTGGCCGGGTGAAAATGTTCGATGTTAGCTTTCGGCTAACGTCCGCTAGCCAGCTTGTACTACCGAACTTGCTTGCTCATGAATCCAAAACATAAGCAACTTGCCCATATATGGGCGGTCGAAACGTTATTAATCCTCATGCATTAAATAAAGGTAAACAAGCTTACCGCTCACAAAGTGATCGCTGCACACACGAGCCCAAAGTAACGACTTCCCTCCGGAGTCCGCACTCCTCTGTCTCCAGGCCCTGGTTCCTAATTATTTTCGGAATTCGGAAAAAAGACCGACCATTTTCCCCCTTGGCTTTGTTCGAACAGCCAACGATGCAGCAACAATGTACCATTTTAAACGCAGAAAACAAACGTGATAGATACGTGTTAGACCGAATCGCTACGTAAATGGAGGCCACCCAGCATGGCGACTACGAGAAATCCGAGGCGGAAGTGACGACATGTGCAAGCGACCTATAAGTTGATAATGAAAAAACGAGAAGTGAAACTGAAAAACCGTGAAACTCGAAAAAAAAAATCTGCAGATTGGCATTGAAAAAGACATAATACAAAAAAATATGGTTAAAGAAAATAGTGTTTTTTTTCAATGTTTGTATTTTCTTTTTCAATACCCATTACAATGCCAATACTTGTTTCAATGCCAATGCAGCTTTTTCCACAATGACAATTTATTTTTTTCAAACCAAATCTTATTGGCAGTGTTGTGGCTCCATAATATTGTCATCTTTCTCGCAACTGTTACTATAACAACCATGTTCTTGGCGCAAATCCATTTATGTGTGGTAAATCAGGTGCAAATTTTCTCCAAGCTGTCAGTTTTGTGGGCGTGTTTGTGCCGGTATATGATTAGAACAATATCCTTCGTGAATAGGTGGGTAACTGGGCGCAGACTGCGCGTGCAGTTGTGGTGCAAAATTTCGCGTTATTACCGGACGCAGCGCATTCTTAGTGAATATACCGCAGTTTTTACGTTTCGGTAGGCTGCGACGTCAACACTTCCAAATATGGGCATGCCAACAACTGATTATGTCACCTTGTGCAACTCTTTCACACTGAGCAAGTGCAGTGTGAAACGGGCTATATAATTGGAAATGTGGCGGGACGTCATCCTGAAAATTTGAAAATGTCCATCCCTCGTTTGTCAGAAAATGGGCATAAGGTTAGTAAACAGAAATAGAACATAGGAAGGAACCTCAATATTTCCACCTCAACAGTAAGTTTTAGAAAGGAATATTTGTGCTGTCGCAATCGAATATTTTTAGAATCGATTAAAGGAATTCATTTTAATTTTGCATTAAAGTGTATTACAGAAGCATTTTTTTCCCGATTGTTTATTAACCAATAAAAACATTTGCAAATGTCCTATTTTCATTAACACCCCCCCCCCCCCCACCCCCTCAAAAAAAAAAAAAAATCAGTCTTCTTTCATTAAGGACTACAGAAATCAGTCAACTATTATTGTTGATATTCAATCTGAGGATTTGGACCATTTTAAATTGGAAACACGGCTCCAAGCGATTACTGGATTATTAACTCATTCACTGCCAGTCATTATAGAAAATTTTTACATTTCCAATACTCACGTGATATTACATTCAATAATTATATATAAACCGAATCTACCAAATAACAGAATAGACTCCCTACTTTTTGTCCCGTCCCGTTCTTTTATAATTGACAGCAGAAAAATGTAGGTTTGCCAAAATACAGCCATTTCTCCCATGGACTCTGAAACTGTGTTTATTTCCTATAAAATGGGGCAATGATGTCATCTACCGGTGGTTGGGCATCAGTAAAGTTGTTTCCAAGTTTGATATTTACAGTGGAGCATGCTCAGATTCGCCCCCATTTAGCACCGCTCTAAAAAATACAATTGACAAGTATACTTGTCAAAGGCAGTGAATGAGTTAAAATAGCTGTCGAATTTAATAAGTTTACTTGTCACTCAATTTTGACATCTCAAAAGTGCAAGTCTGCTTAGAGCTAGCTCATGTTCTCACTCACACAAAAGCTAAATTTAATTGTAATGATGCACACAGTAGAAAAAGGGAGACAAAAAATAAATGGACACAGGAAAGCCAAATCAAAATAATTTATTTTTTGGTGACAATTCTTACAGTTGTAGGATTGTGTCTCAAACACTTTGTTGATCAATTATCTATTATTTCCTTTCACAATCCCAACCCCAAAAAAACAACAACAAAATCAACAAAAGAAGCCAAACATAAAAAGGACGGGGGTGGCGGCGGTCATTTCTGCCTGTCAAGCAAACGCTTATTTCACATTTTCCACGAGCAGACGCATTTTGGACGTTAGTGCATTTTGTGTGAATTGAACTCATTGGTGAAAACCAAATTAGAAGCTCCAGTGATTTGCTTATTCATTTAGTGAGCCAAAGCTTCAACCAACATCGCTCTCATTCTCTGCTGACCACGTTGAACGATTCATCGTCACTCGGAACGACTTCACTTGGTTTTATCAATTCGATTTTCGCACCACTTTGGGGAAACCAGCCTACCAAGATTGGGAGAAAAGCCTTGCAAAACAAAAATTACAATAAATATGTAAAAGCAATACATACAATGAGCTCAAACCTCAACATTCTAAAGTTAGCCAGGTTTTTTTTCATTAAAAAAAAAAGAAAAAAAAAGATGCAAACTCAATCCTAAAAAGCACAATCAGGTGGATCCCTGCTGTCCACACTAGCTACTGAAATCTCCCACACATCTAGTGAAGGTTTATAAGAGCCAAAAGCGCAAGCCAACTCGACCTCTATGCTCTCTTCAAAAACTCACTTTTGCCGGGCCAAAACATCCGCCGGACGCCAACGACGACAACATTCGGCGGTCTGTATGCTCGCGCGTCTCGGGCAGCTTGACGACGAGTTATTTTGACACCCAAAACATAAGCGGAGCCCTCAGCCGCCCGCTCGAGCGCAGTTCACACATCCGGTCTTTGAATCGTCCACCACTGCGCTCAAACATGTAAACAAAAGATCCTGACTGATCATCAGCGTCCAAAAAACGGTGAAAAGTTTGAGATAAAACGCAACATGGGGAAAAACGTGTGGAGCGGGTCCGGCGAAAACTTGAAATCGTTACCTCGTGCCATTTGCCCACCGTAACTTTGAAGCCAAAAAAAAAAAAGTGAACGCTTCCAAGTAAAGAAACCCGCGTCTCGTTAAACACGGCAATCGTTTTGCTTGAACAATCAATGCAGAAACAGTCAAAAAAAACCTTCAGTCATACTTGCAAACCAAAGCACAGCTCACTCACCTGTGTGTTAGTGATATCTTTTTTTTCTTTCTTTTTTTATATGTACATGACATATGCATGTTCTCTTTAGTGCATATTGTTCTTGAAATCAAAAAGGTGGTAGAGGGCCACGTAACAGGGCGCCAGCTTCCTACCTCTCCCAAGGCGAGCACAAATGCGAGCAACCTCCACGGAAAGTCCGTCCTTTCCAGGAAAGCATTTTCAAATCGCTCCTTTCAGTTTCACCTGCTGTCATTTCGCCCACAAGTCTTGCACGTGCTGCCGCACGGAAACGTTTCCAGGGAAAGGTAGCTACCATAATGTTGCTTTTATGTTAATCATTTGTATATAATTCAACATATATCCATGTAGATTTTCATACATCTTTTTTTTTTTTCTTCTATTCATAGAGTTTGGTTTTTCTTTTACTTTGGCGATAGCGGAGGGATATTCTGCTCTTTGCCAGCGTGCCTGTAAGCTCCCTGCGGAGAGTGGCGCCGGGCCAGAGGCGGCCGCCTCTGCTCTCGGAACTTGAGGCCGGCGCCTCGGGGGGCCCCGTTGCTGCGGTAGTAGCCCTTGGACTCCCGCTCGCGTAAGGGCGGCCTGCCGTCTTTGCACTCTCGCGGCGGCGGCGGCGGCGGCGCCTCTCTGTCGTGGCCTCGCTCCGGTTTTTCTCCGCCGCCGGAGCTGGAGCCGGGCTCGTCCGACTTGTTCACGCGCAGCTCGCGCAAAGGCTGGCCCGCCGCCGGGGTGGCGCAGGGGGCCGGCGGCGGGGGGTCCTTGGGAGGCCGTTGGCACACCTCGGCGTAGCTGAGCTTGCGGGGCTCCTAAACGAGATGGAGGGGCACATGGCTGATCCAAAGGTCACAAGGTCAAAAGAGTTGCATTGCATCCATTAGCGTTAGCTGACAACGTACGATTCGGAGAAGCAGCACATACGGCGTGCCCTCGTTTATTGCGGGTTCATCTTTTGAGGCCTTGCTGTTTCGCGGATATTACAGCGTATATATTTTTTTTTTTTTTTTTTTTGCATCATGTATTAGCCCCTAATCATGGGTCCAAAGAAAGAAAGTGTATTTTGTTTGTTTTATTTCATTATTTTAGATAGGATATCTTCTATTAAAATAAAACAGTGTCTATTTCTACCATTTTCTATTTATGGTAAACATTATACAGTGCAGTTTATGGTGTAAAATAGTAAAAAAAAAAAAAAAAAAAAAAAAAAAAAAAAAAAAATTAGAAAAACTTTTTTTTTTAGACTTGGAACGGATTAAAATTATTTACATTAATTATAATGGGAAAAAAATGTTTCGGATTTCGAACAATTCGCTTTTGGAACAGCCTTCTGGAACCGATTATGTTCGAAAACCGAGGTTTGACTGTACTTACTGTGCTGGAAATTAAAAAAAAAACAAGAAACTTTTAATGAATAAAATGAATCTAAATGGAAAAAAAAGAACATGATAATTGAAAAAGCACTTATATTAAAGTAAAACCTACCAAAACAAACGAAAAAATACATATAATTACTAGGGGTGCACCGATCGATTGGCCGGCCGATTTATCGGCCCCGATTTCCTTAACTTAATTTTGTGGGATCGGTGAGTGACCGATCCCTTAAAAATACGACAAAATATGACCCGTTTACTGCTGAAAATGGCTGAATGAGTCACGTATCCCTTCATGGACGGTGTCATAAATGTGCTGGTGCAAACCGCTGTCACCAAAAGGTGTCCCGTGCTCACCGGTGCAGGCGCAGGAGCGGCAGCAGGAAGAGGCGGGGGCGCGGTGGGCATCAGCGGGCTGGAGGCGGCGGCACCAGGCGGCGCAGGAGGCCCCCAGCTGTGCGCGGCTTGCGTGGAGGAGGCGGGGCCGGCGGCAGCGTCGGCAGGCACGCTGGCAATCGCTTTGGAAGCCGGCGGCTCGGGATGCTCCAGCCTCTTCTCCTGACTCCTGGTTGTCGCGTCCAAACAAACGCCGTTCACATCTCCAGCCATGTTGAGACGGGACTTCGAATTACTTACCTCTGGGCCAGCGGTACGAGAGGTTGTATGACAGACTTTGCAGCAGTCTGGTTGGGACTGGAACACGCCAAACCATCCTCCGGGACCACAGCTGGACTTGCATGGCTTTCTTTATTTACTGCTTCCATCTTTAAATGACAGAAGATGCATGTTACGACTATTACCATGTAGCAGTTCTTCTCTATTTTTTGTTATGACTACAAATAGCATCATTAGTCTCTAAAATTGTTGTCAAATACATCTATGCAGATGAGCTATTACTTCTGCACTACTTTGACAATGGGGGGGGGGGGGGGGACATCCGCAATAAGTAAACCTCAAGTAGTGAGCGATCACTGTATCTCCAAAATCTACACTCCTCAGGAAACCCCCAAAACTAGTGACCTAAAGTATAGATTTTTGGAAAAAAATAGGAACTCTGCCAAATTGTAACTTAAAGGGCCAGTCTGCCGGTTTGACTCTGGAAAAGGCACTTTTTAAATACAGGATTTAAACAATCAAACTACTTCTCAATTTACAGATCAGGGCTTGTCTTCATTTTTGGTGGTGATTTTGTCCTAAACCTCCACCTCCCATCCCCAGTGTGTATTTTGCCATTTTGCGTTTGTTTTGTAAACAGCGGGAGGTGTCTGTGGAAAGACAGTGTTTACACCCCACCAGCCAATCGCAGAGCGGGGGCGTGGCGTGTCGCAAACGGGGCCGGGCGAGTTTGCCGGCTGCGTGACGTCACTCCCGTGGCAATTTGAAAGCACGCACGGATTGTTTTTTCCAGTCACTCACTCACTCACTCACATGTGTTACCAGATTGATTTTGTGGAGAACTCCTCTGAGTGAATCACAATATCAGTCTGGCTATTGTCGGGTTACAACGCTTTTAGTTCACCCACAATAAATAAATAAGTAAATACGTTATCAGTTATCAATATTGGTGTGAACTGTGGAGGAGTATGAAGCTATCGGCATCGGTGGGAAAAATAAAAAAGTTATTGTGCATCCCTGGTGTATAGTTTACACCTGTTGAACTGCCAAACAAGATAGCATTTAGCAGCCAAATAAACACCAGGCACCAAACAGCCTACCGATGTTGCAACTTTTTGTTTCCTTTCTGACTGAGCTCCACTATAGGCCAATGTTAAGTGCTAAGCTAACCTAACCTGCTAGCTAGCATGTTAAACACTGGAATTATTAAGTGCTGGAGTGATTGTGTACATTTGTGGACTGATTCCAAAAGGGTTGGCAAATTAAAAGATGCCTGGACTTATTTAAAAAAACAAAAAAAAACAAAAAAAACTACAGCAACTGTGGGCCATAGCTGGCGCCAAAATAGAACATGAGCAGCCTGAGACGACGAGTACACACTTGAAACTCATCTCTCCCTACAGTGAGTCACAATATAGTCATAGACGCTCGGAAAAAGCATCGCTAAGCAAAACAGAACATAACCTGTATCAAACAACAATACATATAACCCAATTCAATACAGTATACTAGTATCAAATAATAATTATAGCAGTATTTTGTTTTCACAATAGAGTCTTGATTTTTTTTTATTTTGACCTTTGAGGTAATAAATGTTCTCAAAACGACAAAGTAGATTTTTTTTTTTTTAACCCATTTAGTTTTCCTTCTAGACAAGACAATACAGTTTTTCGGCTTCACACAATGCAAATTTAAGAAAAACAATCGTTTCATTCACCACATTGTCATTTTTTTGTATTGTTTAATAAAAGCCTTGCTTTACCGTCCTGTTTATGAATTAACCTCTAAAAAAAAAAAAAATTAATTAAAAAAATTGCTCCACAAAATTAGCAATTTGCCCCTCAAACTGCCCTGCAAACTTGGAGGCACAACTGGCAATTAGGGCTGGACAATATATCGAAAAAATATCGATATCGCGATGTTGGCCCTTGCAATATGCATATCGCAAAGGCATGCAATGTTTTATATGGAATTTTATGCTTTTTATATGAATTTGACCAGTCAGATGCTAACTAAAATGTGCATCGCCATGCAATAGTTGAAAATTATCAAGACATAATTACAATTAATGAACTAAGATTACATTAAGGTTGCTTCTTTTGCCACATGAACATTTTTTTCTTTCATTAGGCAATAAAAATGAAATTTCTTTAGGTACATATTAAATATCACAATAATATCGATATCGCTATGTTCAGCAAGTATATCGCATGTATTTCCAATATCGTGCAGCCCTACGGCCAATAGATTTTTTATTTTTATTTTATTTAAAAAAAAACACAAAAAAAACCCTACCTTGTCCCTGTACAAGCCACGAACAACATCCGACATTCGGTTCTCGAGCACGGGCTCTCCTTGAGTACTGATCACGCAGCCAGGAAGAGGAGGGAAATTGGTTGCAGCCAAGTCAAATTTGGGAGGGGAAACCTTAACCTCGGCCAGCGGGACAGGCCTCTGCAGAGTACATGGACATGCAGCCAATTTATTATTATTATTATCAGAAGAATGGCATTCATTTGACCGCCCAATATTAAATAAAGCGAGCGTACCATAATCCGTTCATCTTCTCGCCTTCGACGTGTCCCCCTGTAAGTTGTGCTCCGTCTGAAACGCAAACAGTCAAGGGGTCACGGCTGAATTCGGCACCCATGAAAAGGAGACGGACGAGACAGACGACAAAAGAAGACGGTTTACCGTCCACGTCCGGCCATGCCATTGTCATCGTTGGGGTCTAAGGAGGACGATGAGGAAGACAGATGTGAGAACATGGCGCTCAGGTCAGAGGCCACCTGCGCCGGGCTGGAGGGGATGTGCGGCTGCGGACTACGCAGTCCCGTCAGACTCTCCAGAGGGACAGGGGCGATGGACGCTGGGGTCACCTCATTCGTCCTCACCGGGGGCTTCACGTGGTTTCTGCGGCAGAAGAACACGTCAGTCGTGCACGTGGAACTTATCATGGTCGTTTGCTGACCAAGGTTTCCCGTTTTACTAACTTGACACTAGCTCAAAGTTTTCTGGTCATTTTGGTGCAAAGAATGGGAGATGGAATTACATGGTATCGACACATTTAAAACAAATTCATGACGAGTTGTAAACATGTTTTAACAATGACTGAAGCCAGCCATAATTGGACGCTCTAAATTTTCCTTAGGTGTGAGTGGGAATGATTGTTTGTCTGTGTGCGCCCTGAATTGGCTGGCAACCATTGTAGGGTGTAACGTGCCTACTGCCCGGAGCCAGCTGAGATAGGCTCCAGCACCCCCACGACCCTTGTGAGGAATAAGCGGTTCAGAAAATGGATGAATGGCTGAAGCCAGCCAGTAAGAACATTTATTAATCCAAGTCTTATCCACACAATAAAATCAACTACAGGATGTCCCAGAAATCACTCTACACTTTCTTTTATTCCATTTATATTCAGGCATCAGATCAACCAGGGTTTTTCCTATGTACAAAATTGAGAGGCAACCACCTCCACCTAATTTGCTCGCTGCCTCCAGCCTGAGCGGACGATATCGCTCAACACAGCAGCGAAGAAACACCTTCTTTTTATGTATTTATTCATTTTTAAACTATTGCACCGAACAAGAAACAGATCACGGCGCAACCGTTGCACACTGCACATTACCTGGTGGCGCCCAGCCCAATGGCGTCCAGCCATTGCCAAAGTCATAAAAATACAGTATACACAATAAACAAGTGTTAAAAACATAACTGTGAAAACATAACACTGCCTTGAAAACGAATTTAAAATGGTGACTCGGACTTGAAAACCCTACAGGATCAAAGCTTGAGGTCTTACCCAAATTCCAGTTCAAATTTGACAATAATATGGACAGAATATGAGCATTTTGCACAGGATTTTCCAAAACAGGGGTTTATCCGAACATAAAGTGTGTCATTTGGGTGACCCCATTTGGGTGACCCTTGAAAGCCCAGGTCAAGATAAAAAATCATTTTAATTTGCCACTATTTTATTCTAGCCGTATTTAAGAGATTAAGAGACAATATCCACATTTAGACATTATATCAAAGCATGCGCATGATGTGCATCAGTGATATTCCCCTTTATGACGTGTTGTGACGCTCTTTCAGCTCGGTCATGAAGGCAACAGCGTTGGATTTGAAGGAAATTTTTATTTTTTTTATTTTTAAACAGCACTACCATGACGTATTCAGAATCGCATTGGCTGTTCAACATGTCAATCGCCATGAAATGGTTGGGACTGGCTCCTGCATGGACGAGGGAGGACCTTTTACGCACAATGTCAATAGCCATGAAAACCAAAGGAGACTACAGGATTGGACCACACGCCACGTGTCAATCACTCCCCACATGGGTCATTCGCGGTTTTTGTTTAGTTTTTTTCGAGTTTGGTTGCAGAGCATTAGCCATGAATGCTAAATCAAACAAGCATAAGAATGGGTGAATCTTGTGCATATTTGGGAAGTTGCAGGCGGTGATAGAGGGTAAGTGGCAGCTTGATTGAATTTACAATTGTCAGACTTAAGTGCTCACTTCGCATGCGGATATGATTTTATCTTGAAATGTTGGGTATTATTCAAATCTCCAGGAAGTCTACTTTCAAACGGTGTATAACATGACAGGCAAGCATGCAGAATAGTGTGAGAGCGAGCCACCCGAATCGCTCTGAAAATGACGTGTGTCCTGGGCGCGCCGAGCGATAATTTTAATGACAATTTGCAAGTCATTGTCGTGGCCGTAACCACGCCAGAACACAACAGCTCAAAAATGATTAGCTTATCAAAACAAGTCTGTGTTGCCTTCACGGCCCGTCCGGACCATGGGAAACTACCCAACCTTTGACCCACCCACAAGGATTGCTACAGAATGCTAGTGTTTTTTTGTTTTTTTTTAAATCAAAACAGAAAATGTTACGTCATAGAAGCAGGTATAATTTTACTTTGCCTACACTTTAGCATGTGTGAATTTACTGACTGGAGATTGCTACGTTTTGTTTTTTTAAATATGTATATTCTAACCATCCGTCCATTTTCTTGACCGCTCATTCCTCACAAGTGTCGCGGGGGGGTGCTGGAGCCTATCTCAGCTGGCTTTGGGCAGTAGGCGGGGGAACACCCTGAACTGGTTGCCAGCCAATCGCAGAATATGTATATTGAATTTATGTCACGATAAATGCAGTGTTTAACATGTCATGTTTCATGCAACATAAAAAGTTGGATATGTTGGAAGTGGTAAATTGTAACTGTAACTCTAGTAGAACAAAAAAAAAAAAAAAACGCTTCATTTGCCTTTATCTTAAGATCCTGTAATCCATAATAGATCTGATATTGTTTGTTACAATAAACTTTTTGTTGGGTAAAAAATTTGTTGAAAAGGATCTTGGAAAAAAAATAACCGCATATATGGTAATCACAATATTTTTTTTTCGGGGGGAATCGCAATTACATTATTTTCCATAATCGTTCAACCCTAGTGTGGAGTGTTCTTTTCGTGGAGGCGGGGAGGGATGGAGGGTGACATTTAGTGTACGACGCAATGAAAAAAACAAAAACAACAAAAAACAAACAAACAACAAAAAACTAGAAAAGTCCTGCTTCCAAGCACAGCCCAAACTTTAGCTCAGACTCCAAGAAAACTGGAAAGAGAGGGTGGAAAAAAAAAAAAAAAAGAAAAAAAAAGTTTATTCGCCATGTTTTTCAGATGTCTCATAAATCATTTGTTTTGCTGGCCACTGAAATCCCAGGACAGTAAATTGTGCACATTCTTAATTTAAAGGTTATCAATATAATGATTGATTGCAAATGCAATTTAATTGGCTTACATATGTACAAAGTCAAATTGAAATTTTGGCACACTACTTGGCGAACTGATTTGGAAAAAAAAATAAGCTTACAGTGGTTTTAATGGAAACACTAGTCGACCACAACAGAAGAGGATTGTTTACTAGAATACACCGGTGTTTAGGATTGGCTGAGGGTGTAACCAACACATACAGAATTTTATTTTAGTATTACGTTTTGCTTTGTTTTAATGGAATTTTTATTTAAGTGACAGTTTAAGTGTGACATTTAAGTGCGTTTTTATGCCGTTTGTGATATGCCTTTGCCAGGTTTCCAAATTTAAACGGGAGATGAATAAAAAGTGCCTATTTTTCATCCGTACTGGTTTGAAGTGGATTATCAGCTGTTTACTGGGTCCCTAATGTGTGTGATTTCTTGAGTTGAAAATTTGGCCCAACTGAATTAGCAATTGATTTCCAGGTAAGCAAACAGTAAGTCCCTTTTGTGTACTTGTTTCAATAGGACGGTTTTCTTTTAAATGACCTATTTCAAAAACCCTCCTTCACAACTAGCAGTCCAATCCATCTAATACAATTTACACATATTTAAGTTTTTTTTTTATTTTGCATTGTCTGCAGAAGTGTAAAACAAAGCTTGTGGTATTTTTACTTTCTGAGATAATTGGAGTGAAAAGCGGTACGAGAGGTTTAAACGTCCAATTTTTCATAAATTCGTAAACTTTGAGTTGATGATTATGGGAATCTGATTGCAGAACCTTTTAAGTATTTTCCTGACACTGGAACGAAACTAAGTTTCTAGGCACTGTCTGAGAGCAAGCCGATGGCCTAAATATGTAGTGTGCTGTTAGGGTGATCTGCATCTGTTCAAGCGTATCGTAGTACAGCCTACCAAGTGCTAAAAGAACTGCTGACAACAAAGCCGCTTGAAAATAAAATTAGACAAACAAAATGGATGGTTAACAATTACAATGTTGTAAATGGGTTAACAACTGTAAAAGCTAATTGCCAAAGCCCCTTAACTGATTGGTTACCATTCATCGGTACATGACACCTATTCGTACAAAAAGGAGTGTATGGGAAGATGAGAGGTTGCAATGAAGCTTATTGTGAAACATAATATTGGTACCTGAAGGCATTTATAACATTCTTTCTTGAATAGAGGGGAACACTGTGGGGATAGCAAGAAGACAGGGAGTAAGGAACAATTCCCTGCTGGGGTCAATGTATCGTACGGTCAATGCACTTGACGAACATACACAACAAATATGTTAAGCAAAGGCAAACAGAAACCTTACCGATTTCTGTTGAAAGGCCGAGTGGTTGTCAGAGAGCCAGAACCAGTTTTGTAGTGTCCAGGTCCATATCCATTCACAAAGCTACTATTGGGAAAAGGTGCCTGTAGAGAAAAGACAATTTACTTAAAAAATTAAACAAGTTCTCAAGAAAAACAAATGTGTAGCGGTGAAACACAGTGTCAGATTCTACCGGAACACTAATAAAAAAAAATAAAAAAAAATAAAAAAAAGTCATTGAAGATACCCTTGCAGGGTTGGCATAGCTGTATGGCTAACTGGGCAAAGTTCTTATAAATAAAAGTGGCAACTGCGCCAAATCGCCACAGATGAAAGAAATTAAGGCACTTGTATTACTGTATACTAGGGGTGTGAATTGCCTAGTACCTGACGATTCGATTCGTATCACGATTCACAGGTCACGATTCGATTCGATACCGATTAATCCCGATACGAATTTATAAGTCGATTGTTGCGATTTTTTTTAATTTACATTTAGAAAATACTAATCAGTAAGCTTGTAGAGTGTAAGATTTATATGAAAATGTATTATTTATTTATCTGAAATTTCAGTCTTATAGAGGTTGTAATGTGTTTCATGTTTGAACAGCATTAAAATAAAATATTAAGGCTTAATGTTCCGTTCATATAACATTCTTCCATGCTCAAGGTGTGAATCCTAAATTTAAAAAAAAAAAAAAAATCGATTCTGCCGATTATTGAATCGATTCGAGAATCGCGCGATGTAGTATCGCGATATATCGCCGAATCGATTTTTTTTAACACCCCTACTGTATACTGTTCCTTGGTTGCATCAGCTCATCACTGTTTTACTGTTTTAGCCCCACGCAAAAAACAAAAAAAACAAAAAACAAAGAAAAAAAACAAAGAAGCAACTACTACTACAAAAACAACAACAAAAAACTCAGCCTTTGCACGTTTTTCCCCCCTTCCAAAATATTTAATGTATTCAAAAATACAAAAAACAAAAAAACAAAAAAACAACAAAAAAATGCTTTTTACAGGGGGTTAATGATTGACATTTTTTAATTATTATTATTACTTTTATTGGAGTATGAACCATGGCGTTCTTTTTGCAGCTACTAATTTCATTGCATTTGGATGAATGGACTGGTATCGCCAGGAACTTAATGAGGCTGGCGACCACCAGCACGAGACGCCCGTGCAGCCGCTTTGACGAAGCGTACAGCTCGTGCATCGAATAAGACTTATTCAATAATGAGCATTTTTTAGGGGAGTAATGATGTTGATCCCATGTACTTATTTTACATGACAGCTCAAAAAAAATTATTAAAAGTAAAAGTATGAAATACACTAAAACAACGATCTTATTCAACGCCGTCCTATATATAGAAGGGCCAAAACATCCCTAATGAAAATTAAACGACACAAAAAAAACTAGCCACCAGAGGGTGATAGAACTGCACAAATAGAAATCAACCTGACTTTTTTTTAACTGATGTGTAGCTTTTAAGTATCGTGAACATGACGACGATATTGTGGCAGTTTAAATATCACAATATCACGATATTGCCATTATCGTTACATCCCTAATAGTAGTACACCATGCTGTAAAGAAAGCAGTCTGAGCTTATGCATCTTTGACCCTCAGATCTCATAATCTTATGGCTCATTGGGGTGGGAGTGAAGCGGCCAGCTTTGAAAGACAAGGAAAGAAACAGACGATTGGATAGTTAAGTAGACAGAAAGAGAAAAGAGAAATATAGAGCAAAGCCAGTTACTTCACACCACACTCCCTCCATGCGTCATGATTTCATCACAGGGTCTGGCATTAGCACTGACATGGTGTTCATTCATGCTGTAATCTCAGTTTTTCTTTTTCTTTTTTTGTTACACTTGTTCTGAAGACGAGAAAATCCAGCTAAAAATTACATGAGGAACACTCACGTTCTAAGCAGATGAAACTGCAAAAAAAAAGGGCACCCATCACCAAAAGTATTCACAGAATTCTGAAAAACAGCCTATCATGTTTATATTAGAGCTGTCAAACAATTAGTACATTTTTTAATCCGATTAATCACATCGTAGAATTTTGAATAATCACAATTGTCTTAATTAAAAAGGGCTTTTTAATCAACATTTTTTCCCCACTAAATTTGAATTCTTTCGACATTTATTGTTATGAGGACCTCATTTTTATCCACTGCACACTCATCCCCTTTTTTTTTTTAAATCAGTTATTTGCATAATTAAAAAAAAATAAAAAATAGACCATGAGTTTGACATTAACAAATATTCTGAATGTCTTACGCAAACATTTATTAAATGTTTCACTTTAACGTATGTAGTTATGTTTATTGCTCAAGCAACTTGTGCTATAACGTAACAATCGGCTGCCAAACTAAAGGATAATCTGTGGTCAGAATTAAGTGCCGTCGTTGAAATTTTGTGAAAGTTAAACACAAAGTAAGCAGCACACAAACATGAAGTGAAACAAAGTGTATATCTTGTTTCAAACAAATAACTAAAAATTATCATCTTTTGTCCTGCAAATCAAATGTCTCCAGTATCTAACAAAAACAGGAATTAAGCTTGCTGTTCCAATACTTTTAGAGGGGAGTAGTGTATTTATGGAACTGTACCAGCTTTCAAGTACTCCATAAAGTTGTGTTGCGTGTGTGTGCACGCATGTGCGTGCTTTATACAAGCCCTAGCAAAAATTATAAAATCACCACTCCTGGAGGATTATCAAATGGAAAATCATGGATGTTCCACAAAATGTTTCATTTGAAATGCCAACCTTTTCTGGTATTAAAAACACCTTTTTTTAGGCAAGAAAGAAAATTGCTGCAGTTTGAGGGCAGGTACAGGGGGGAAAAAATCGAATTGTGGGGGGAAACAAAACAAAAGCAAAAAAAACAAACAAACAAAAAACAAAAAACAACAACACTACAACGCTAGTACTTTGTTGCACCACCTCTGGCTTTTACAACAGCTGGCAGTCTCTGGGGAATGGACTTCACCAGTGACAAATGGCATTCTTCATCAATCAGGCTCCAACTTCTTGTGATTGTTGTAATCAGCTCAGCCTTGCTGCTTGACATTTTCTTTCATTTGTATCATTTGCAGTCGACTGAGATTCAGACTATTTGCAGGCGATGACAGTGAAATTATGTCTTTCTACCAGGAAGGTTTTTGTGGATTTTTTTTTCTCTATGACATGATGCATTATTATCCTGGGGGGGAAAAAAAGGCTGTCATCTCCAAACATCCTTTCAACGGATGGACTCACAAAACTGACTAAAATATATGTCAACTTGTGAACACATCGAAGAAAACATCCTGGGCTGGGTGCTGAAAGACTTTATGGAGGAACTCAAAGATGCTCCCACCATCATATCTGTGCCCAAAAAAAAACATCTCCATTCCGCTTCAATGACTACCCACTTGGTGACACTGACAACCGTAATCATGAAGTGCTTTGAAAGGCTCATCATGTGGCACGTCAAAATCCAGCCTCCCCCACACCTTTGACCCCTCCCCATTTGCATACCGGGCCAAACGATCCACAGAGGATGCCGCTCTGTCCACCTGGAGTCACCTGGAGAAAAAAAACAACAACTCAAATCTGATATTGTTGTTCAGAGACTTCAGTTCAGCGTTCAACACCATAATACCACAACAGATCATCTGTAAACTTGACAGACTGGGCCTCAGCGCCTCCCTCCGAAACTGGCTGCTAGATTTCCTCACAGAGGACACAACAGTACACGTGGGCAGCAAGACCTCAAGGAGCATAACTGAGCACAAGGCAACAACAGGGCTGGCAACTCCCCACTAACCATCAATGGTGCTTTTCTTGTGGTTCCCCATCAGTGATGACCTTTCCTGGTCCACCATCACCACATCACTGCCGAAGAAAACACAGTGGCACCTCTACTTCTGTGCAAGCTCAAGCGGGGCATGTGCGCCACCACCCAACATGACCGACCACATTCTACAGATTAACTCATTCGCTCCCAGCCATTTTCACAGAAGCAATCGCGTTCGCTCCCGGCTGTTTTAGTGGATTTTGACTGATTTTCTGATTTTGCAAGGCCTACAGAACATTGTGTTCTGTTGCTATAAAAGCAGAACCTATCAAAAGAAAGATTAAAGTCTCTTCTTTCATCAGGAAAAAAAGGTATGTTTCTATCTGTTTCCGTTTTGCAGCAATTAGCATTAGAAAAGACAGCTAAGTTTCATCAGTTTTCACAAATCTATTCAAAATTGTAAGTAATTGAGCTTTTTTTCTACATGGCCCTGGTTGATCTCCTTTGCTCTGCTGCCACCTGCTGGCCGTTTGTGTAATAACTACCATTTCTGCAACCGTTCTTTGCAGTTGAGAGGCTGCATCAAAGCCTTATGTATGCTCTAGCATTAAAAAAACAAAACAAAAAAACGTATAAATACGTCTTTGGGACACTTAGAACATTAAAAAACCGTATTTACCTGTTATTGGGAGCAAATGAGTTAACCATCAAGAGCGTCCTTTCCAGCTGCATTAACTACAAGAGGAAAGCTCTGCCGCACGTAGTGAACACAACCTTGAAAAATCATTTGTGCACCACTCGCCTCCCTGAAAGATGCATACAACTCTCACCTTATCCAGAAAGCGCCCAATCGTGGGAGACACAAGCCACCCTGCGCACAACCTGTTCAGTCTACTGTGTTCTTGCAAGAGGTACATGAGCCTTCAGTCCCGCACCAGCAGCTTTTTCCTCCCAGCTGTCAGGATTCTGAACACTCTTCCCTCTCCACCCTCAGCTACATCCACCAGACTGACCCCGAGGTTGTGGGTTCGATCCCCGGTCATTGTGATCATGTCAAAGTATCCTTGAGCAAGATACTGAAACCCCAGTAGCTCCTGATGCTGCGTCATCATCAGTAGGTGAATTAGCAGTCAAAATGTAAGGTACGATGGGGGCATTATAAGGTGGAAAAGCACTCTATAAATCAAGTACCATTTACCTAACGTTATTTTCTCTAAAATGAAACATTCAAATCATTTTCCTCCAGGAGCAGTGTTGCCTAATTTCTCTCAGGGGTTGCAGTTCATGCAGTTTGTCTCACCAAAGGAGTTTCAAAGTATGGTGCAGGCGAAGGGGCCCAGGTGGGGGGCACGATGCCGTAGACAGGGTACTGTTGCTGGGGGTAGACGTGCTGCATGTAGAGAGGGGACGTGTACTGGGAATGGCTCTGGGCCTGTTGGGAGTAAAGGCTGCTGTCCATGCTACGGTAGCCATTCTTCGCAAAGAACGTGTTGATGGCTTTTATCCTGGCCTGTCAAAATGCAATGGAGGAAGAAAAAAAACCCTGTAAAAACTTATTTGTTTGCCTTACTGCAATGACAAAAGGAAAAAAAAAAAAAAAGAGAAGTGCTTACTCACCATTATAGGTTTTCCCTGAAATGTTTTTACTTCCTCTCGCAAATACTCATAAGCCTGCAAATAGAATAACATGGAGTAAAATAGCTTATTGAAATAGTGCATGATACATTGTATATTGTAGAGCAATATTAAAACATCTGCTGCACGATATTACCCCCTATTGATCATATTGATATGTTAGCTCTGTTTTGAATGTTGGAGGTTTTGTGTAACAGTGACTTTAGGCGCACCACAATCTCCGGCTGGTACACTGACGTTGCATTCATAATGAAAAGGTTAAACAGTAGCATGGTTAACATCACCCGCAAATACCGTACATGTCATTGCTAGAGGAGGATGGATGTTGTGTTCCCTCACTTTAACCTGGCAATATGTTCCAAATTCCGGCACAATAAGTGAATTTAGATGACCTTGTTGATTCTTTTTTTTTTTTGGAAGGAGGATTTACACCTCTATTAAGGCATTATGTACCAACCCCCCCGTTTATACAAAAATGACATTGGGTAGGCATATAGGCTGTTGTAAAAACCACACGGAGAAATGGGGGAGATAAAGCGGGGCTTGAACCGTGATCATGCGCTTGGCGGGGTAGAATCACTTTCCTATAGCCCACACAGGAACACAGTTCACTGAGCATAAGTGCTACTTGTAATCATCACGCAATACAAGGCGCCTCGTCCTTGTTTTAACCACTTGGTATTCAGAACTGGACGGATAAACTTCAGGTAGGTGATAATAGATTTAATGTACGGGCGCTCGTTCGTCATGTCAGAGAGCTTATTTGTTTGCCTACATTCCATTCCATTAACCTCTGATTTTCGCCGTAAATATCGAACATAATGGCCCTGACTGGTTTTGGACACAATTATCGGTACAAATCCAAATCAAACAAAGATAATCTCATAAAACAATATCATAAGACAAAAAGATTGTCGGGCGTTTGGCGTCTTTGGTCAGCAAAATCGTGACAAAAACAGCCCAATTGTCTTTATGAGTGTACCAGGCTTTAGAAAGACGTGCTTCAGAACCGTAACATGGCACCGTTTAATTTTCCGTGAATCGGCGCTCGGAAGTACCGACGCAAATCGGTCCATGACACAAAAAGTACCGTCTTCGGTACCCAACCCTACTTATCTTATATACTATATCTTACATACTTTTGATTGAATTGTTTTCTATCCAAAATGAGCTTCATGAATAATTGGAGAAAAGATACGAGAAACTTTTGTTCATATCGCACAACAAGGATGTTAAGTTTAAAAAAATAATAATTATGAATTAATAAATACATAAAAAAAAAAAAAAGAAGGAGAAGGAGAAGAAGAAGCAGAAGAACAACAAGAAGAAAAAGCAAAGAACACACAAAAAAAAAACATTTATTCACCTGCTGAGCATCAGTGTCTGACTGGAATGTGATGTACCAGTTGTTGTTGTGTGCAAACTCAACACTTATCACCTTCGGACAGTTGCCATTGTTGAAAAGTGACTCCACTTCCTTTAAACAACAGGAAAGAAATAAGGTAAAAGACTGACGTTATCTCACATTGCAAAACCAAATCCTCTCAGTTTCCGTTTTCTATTGTGAATGTGACGTTTACCTCAACGGGTGTGGTCTCAGGGACCTCCCGCAGGATGATAATACAGCGTTTGTGGTTGGGGCGCACTTTCTCCCCCTTCTCATCCACTTGTACCATGGGTGATGCTGGAAGGATACATTTTCAATTCAAATGTTCCTGTACGAACATTTCAGGATGAAATGACTGAAACGTGCCACCTACATCTCAACACATCCAAAATGAGCTCCATGTCACTGGTGAGACCCTTGATGCCATCCATGCTGGCAATGGTCCAAATGGGGACAAATTGGTCACTGTCCATCTGGGACATCAGGTAGAGATCCTTCGAGAGATTCTCTCTAAATTATATAAAATATATATTTAAATATTTAGATGCAACATAACTTACTCACCAATATCTACTTCTCAAATTAGGTCAGTGATCTCAACTCTTACCTTGAGAAATAAAACTCAAGCTCTTTTTTCAGAGACTCGCGTAGATTCTCTGTTGAGATTGGCTGATCTTCTGTTTTGGCATCTACAACGCAGCAAAAAATGAGCGCAATGATAAAAGGAGGTGGGGGTATGAAAGATGCGCCTCATTTTGTAATGTTATCCGACACTATGTATAAAAACAGCTGGATGGCGACAAGAATGTAACTTCATCAGCCACTCGCTTGACTCAGTTCTCTTTCGTGTCGAACATCAAAGATGCAAACTCAAATGCATTGGCTGGCTAATTATTATTTTTTTCTTTAATTCTCACTATGTTAATAAAAACATAATAGACAAAAAACGGCTAATGTGCAGAATGGCGTGGGCGTGCGTGTGTGCGGCATGACAAACCTGCAGTCCCCACGGTGGTGAGCTCGGCGGGGGAAAAGTCCAATTCTGGAGTGTCCATTCCATTGACTGCTATCTCAGCTGTTGCTGTGCTGCTGCTGCTGCTTTCGTCCAGGCTTGGGAATCCCACAGTGTACGGCTTGCAACCAGCCGGCGATGGCTCAGCGTAGCCTGGGAAGAGTTACAGTCAGGAAAATTGACACTTCATCTCGACCATTTTAAATCATATCGTGTCCGCAATTCGGATCAGTGGTCCGTCTTCTTCGCTGATTTTTCTTCTACATGAACTCCCCGTGGCAGCGCTACAGCGCCACTCCAGGCAGGCATATATATTACACCCATGAAGCATCTTTGGCGTCTTCTTTTGGACACTCGCATGTCTTAAAACGTTTCTGTCTGTAAAAGATTTGTTTGCTTCCGTGTGAACAGGGCCTTAGTTACTAGGGGTATGAATTGCCTAGTACCTGATGATTCGATTCATATCACGACTCACAGGTCACGATTTGATTCGACACCGATTAATCCCAATACGAATTTATTTATACGTCGATTGTTGCGAGTTAAAAATAAAAAATAAAAATAAATATTCAAATTTAGAAAATACTAATCAGTAAACTTGTACAGTGTAAGATTTGTATGAAAATTTATTATTTATCTGAAACTTCAGTCTTTTCAGGTTGTAATCTGTTTCATGTTTGAACAACATTGAAATAAAATATTAAGGCTTAATGTTCTATTAATATAACATTCTTTCATGCTTAAGGTGTGAACCCTAAGACGTTTTGGTGAATATTTTTCCATCAAAAATGGATGTTTAAAAATCAATTTGGCCACCTATTGAATCGATTCGAGAATTGTGTGATGTAATATCGCGATATATTGCCGAATCGATTTTTGAAACACCCCTATTAGTTACCATCACATCCTTAGGTAACAGAGGAAAGCAAATATAAGGGGCAACACAGTTTCTGTAAAGCTGACGAGCAATCTATAAATATAATAAATAAATAAGACTTCATCAAAGGTTGCACTAGCATCAATGACTCAAAACAACAGTAGACGTACTTGTACAGTATTACTGTCGCTGTGAAGATTTATTTATTTTTTTTAAACACCGAGTTGTTCTAGTTTTTGAACAGCGTCCATTATCCAACTGGAGAGTGCCATATCATACCTTGTACGATATTACCGGTGTATTTTTTTTAGTTGATAAAACTTTGAAACATCGCACCGTAAGGTGTGTCATTTGGACGTATGCGTGTTGTTTACTACTGCATAACAATGCCTTCAGCCTCAAAAGAGGATTTTGCGCCTAAAGTGGGAGCTACCTTTGTCGTATGGCAGTTGTTTGCAAAGAGGTCAGGTGTGATGCTAAATATAATCGTTTGCAAATTATGCAAGAAAACGGTTAAGGTTAAAAGTTAAAAGGAAACACAAAGTAGCGTTTTAACACACGGCCGAATATGTGCAGGCTAAAGATGCACGAGGAGGACATGAAAAGAGCTCATGAACAAAATTTAATAAAAGTTTCAAACTTTTAAAAAATAATATCTTAAAAAAAAAAAAAAAAAAAAAAAGCAGAAGGTGGTTGTTATCTTACAGACAGGGGAAATGTGTGACTTTAGAATTAAACACAGACTTAACAGATGGATCATTTAATCTTACCATCACCGAGGTCCGAAGAGGGCCAGTGGGGGCTGTTGGTCACCGCCTCACTGGGGGTCACAGGCATCTCCTGCCACACCTTGGCATTTGGGTTTAAACTGGTGCCTTTTGATGTGACCTTTAAAGTAGAAAAACACCTTTCATGTATGTGTATGTGTTCAAAATCAAACAGCTCCATATTTTTGTGACTTATTATTACTTATTAATTATATGTTATTTGTTTATTTAAGTTAATGTAAATTACGCAATTGAAAGCCTAACTGGGGAGGGGGGGGGGGGGGGGGGTTGATCTCACTTTTAACTAGGGCCGAACAATTTGGAAAACAAGCCATAAATTGTGTATTTTAGTAAACAATACCAGATATGTTTTGGTCTTATATAGCTATGCTCTGATCGATCGGCCACCAATTATGATCAGCCTATTACCATGGAAAAGCATGTGATCGGGTCAGCAATTAATCAAAAATATAATAGATAACTATTTATTTTCTAGCTCACGTTTTCTAATTCACTCGCATTGACGCGTTGCCCCCCACCGCTAGGGGCGCACTTCAAAGTGACGCCACACTGGAAGGGTCTATAGCTTCTGTTAAATACCCCTTTTGTATGTATAACGAATAACAACCGAGCAGTAAACTTTATTACTGTACTCGTTGTCGTTTGACAATTGTCAGTAAGCCACCTGCAATCTTTTACTCCCTGCCCCCCGGGTAGGTGCAACCCGCCCGGCCTGACAAGAACAGCTGGTCACAAGAAAACGCTTCTCTTCCCTGGACACCATTTAACGACATTATCGATGCCAGTCGTCGCCAGACTCGCCTCTGAGCGACAATACGTGCCTCTGTCACACAGTCAGCCAAGTGGAGTCCAAGTCAGCTGACTGAGCTGCGCAGGCCGGGTCCTCGCGACGCATGTCACAGCTGCAACGCGCTAGCCTAGCTTTAGCCTCACCACCGATCAAGCTAACGGGCAACATTCGGGGCGAAAGAACGCGTAACTTCCACTGATAATCATCGAAGATGATGGCATGCAGTGAGAACGCTCGGCCGTTGCCTTTTGGAAAGGAACAAACGCGTTTATCATACACGCACGGCGACTTAATAACTTATTGGCTAATGATTAGTCAGCAAACTACTTAATGAGCTTCCCGGTGATCGGCTAATATTAAGCTAGCTATCGGTCACAAGTTAGGTTCAAATTGATACTGTTGAAAGCGTGCGTTGACGGGACTGTTTGCGCATTAGAATCGATATCACGACCACAGAAGGGCAACGTTCTAACAGTCATCAGGACCAATAAATAGCGACATTTTTGTGACTCAGTAGTCGTTATCGGGTTAAATTTGGCAGTCGGCTAAAGATATGGCTCATCATAAAGATGTCCCAGTGGGTCGCCGTGTCGTAACGAGCTACCTGGTTAGCCATCAGGCCTCACTCACCATGCCGCCTGACCCTCCCTCGTTCCTCGGCGGAGCCTCGTCCTCCCCGCCGGTCTTCGGTCCGGGATCAGCCTCCTCCTGCAGCAGCGGCGGCTCTCCGCTCTGGTCTGAACTCATCAGCCGCTCCTGACACACTTCCACCCCTTCGCGTTCTCCCGACCCCGCCGGCCTGGCTGGCGCCCACCTCCTCTGCCGGCAGTCTTCACCAGTCTGTCCCTTCTTCTTGACTGGATTGGCCAGCAACGCTCGGCAACTAGCTTACCTCGTACGCTAGCTAGCTAGCCGGCTACCAGTTATGTTGGGGACGTATTACGAATCAATGAAGCGGGCTAACGTCAGCTAGCTCAGCGAGTAAAACTTGTAGTGTGTGCCGAGATGCAAATAAAACCCACTATCTACAACCACGGCTTCTCTCACGGTGCAGCGTCCTCGGTCACTTCGTCACACAGCACGCCACTCAACCAAGAATTCCAGACTGGGCGACCTGAGCGGACACTGGGGACACGCACCTTCCCTCGGCGCAGGCACACAGTCCGCCGACGTCCCGGCAACCACCGCGAGTTCTCGGTGACCTTTGCATCAGCCACTTCCGTTTCCTGTTTCACTTTTGTAATTTTGGGTGCGTTCGGAAATAAACCCCGAGCGCGCACTGCATCACTTCGACCGTTCGCAAACAATTTATTAATAAATTAATAATAATAATAATAATAATAACTCAGTAAGAACGTTGTTCAAATCAAATTTGCCATTTGGTTATTCTTCACTTCACAAATATGGCACTTTACTGTACTTTAATTTATTTAATTCAATCTCTATTTATTGATTGATAGAATTTTTATTTATTTATTTATGTATTTATTTATTTATTATTATTATTATTAATTCAATCTTTGGTGTAATAACCTTATTTATTGATTGATTGAATTTTTATTTATTTTTATTTATTATTATTAATTAAATCTGGTGAAATAACCTTATTTATTGATTCATTGAATTATTTTTTTTATTTTATTATCTGTTCTCATTGCTGCTGGACATGTAAATTTCCCAGAGGGAGCCATCCCAAAGGGATCAATAAAGTCAAGTCGAAGTCTAAGTCTAGTGGACCAGTACCCCAAAAACTGCAAGGCTGCCAGATGTATAGAGGTAAATTCGGAAATGAACTCTGACGCCCTTAGTGAGTGGGAGAAGAAGAGCTTTTTCCCCTTCTATTCCCCTTCTACCATAGGTCTCAAAGGTCCTCGTGACCCTCAGTGATACATGTTTTCGAGGTCTCCCAATTCCAACACACCTGATTCAAAGGAGCACCTCACCAGCAGGTGGTGTAGAAACCTGATAACGATCCTGATCAATTGTTTCAGCTGCGATGGACAGAATATGGGCTGCCCTCGGAAATTATTGGAAGTGGAGCACATTCTCTCTCCAAAATCCGAACACTCACTCTCTCACACAGGATATGCTGGAGAGACGATGTCTCCCGGATGGCCTGGGAATGCCTCGAGATCCCCACAGAAGAGTTGGAATAAGTCGCTGGGGAGAAGGAAGTCTAGCCTTAAAGGTCCCCTCATATGAAATGTATACTTTTTTTTTTGGGGGGGGGGGGGGGGGGGGGGTGTTTGACATAAGTATGCCTTACCATAGCCTGACTAAATCCCCAAAGTTGTGAAATAAACAACCCATGTTTCCCTTTTCTATGGGCGTTTGCATCACATTAGCGCAAACGGCACTCTCAAATGGGCGGTTTCAGCAGGTCGGTTTTACACGTCACTAACACCAAAGTTTTCGGTTTTACACGTCACTAGCTCAGCGCGAACTTCACCCTCACAATTTTCAACCCCTCCCCCCTGTCGGAGCAAACAAACAGCAGCAGCAGCAGCAGGAGGAGGACAGCATGGTCCACGATTTCGCGGCCCCGTATCTCCGGCCCGGAGAGTCTTGGAGGGCCGGCACGTACGCCGTTGGAAAGCCAAGGTCGAGCCGGTTCCGGGGATGTGTGCATTTTCCCCGTAGGACGTATGGTTCGACCGGTATGGGGCTGTCAATCCCAGTAGCTGTACCCGGAAAATGTGCATCGTGAGGATTAGCAGCCCTGACAGTTTGTGGCAAACATTTAACTGACGACTGCTTCAGGAATTTGGGACAATACAAACGTGGATTAGCAGAACATCTTTCACTTACCCCGGGAGCGGAACCAACTATTGAAACTAATGAGCAATATTACTTCAGGTGCGGGCGTGAAGACTGTAAACAGGAGTACAGGAAACGATGAGACTTGGCCACGCCCAACTCATTTAGTAGTCAAAAACACACGGAAGTCTGGCGAGCCTTGGCCACGCCCACCAAAATCCGCTCGTTTGATGCTAGGCTAACAGTAGACCTTCCTCGTGGAGACTGCAACTCTACAAGGTACAATTTCATGAACATTTCTTTTGATACAGTTATAGGGCGTTGAGAAGATGATTGGTGTAATTGCTGCAAACTTCATAACAGGGGATCTTTAAAAGTGCTGTTAAGTGGTCCAAAATGGATGGAGGATTTAATTACTATCACATCATATTATAAGGTCACAGTGGCAAACAGCTACATCATTTTGTTAAACAGAAAATCACAACATGTTTCAAAGACTTTAATCCTTCTCTTATCATTCTTTTAATACTGCTTCTAAATATAGCACATGAGATAAGATTTTAAAGAAGAGTTGTGTGTTCATCCATCGGCGACTCCTAGGTGCAGAGGGGGCTTCTCTTCTTGATCACGTGCTCCATATCGGCATGTTCCGACGTGTCCAGCTTGATGTTGTACTTGGCCAGGATCTTCATGATGGGCCGTATCTTCAGCCACCACTGCGTCTTTGGAATGCGGTGCCTGCAGCGGATAGGGGTTGGGGATCGCAATGAGTCGCAAATACTCGACGGCACTCGCGTACACGCGGTGCATCGGCCGCGTGAAGGTCATACTCGAAGTCTGTGTCTCCCTTGAGGTCAGCCAGGGGCTGGAAGGTGAGTGCCCTCTTCCTCATGCCCAGCACACAGGCAGAGTCGGGTGCATTGGCAAAGATGCGACCTGCGGGAGAGTCATCCAAGAGTAAACTTCAGTTGTTCACAGCACAGTACAATATAGCAGCTCCAAGTTGAAATGCACCAAAAAGCTTGATTCGACTTTTAGTTGGATCTGCTGTCGCATATGTTGAGTTTAACTGCTTGTGACTCTTCACGAGAGAGCACCAAGTGAAGCTGTAGGCCTTTACAGTATATTATGCTCTCAAGCTAGCTGACCTATGGTCTGAAACTTTACCTCATGCCGCTCCCGTTTGATATTTTTTTTCTTAACTTTTGAAACACCTCCCATAGAGATGATGTGGTGGGGGAGTACTGTTGTGAATGTGCTTTGGGTTGGGTCAATGTGTGATATTTCAAGCAACCTCACCATGCCTGTAGCACTCTTTGAGCTTCTCAGTCAGCCATAGCACAGACTTGGCGCCCATCTTTGTGCCAAAGTTCCTGTCAAAAGGTGTTGGCGTGCCACCCTGCAGCGAACAGAGAGATTTGTCAGGCGCACGAGGGGAAAAGGGAGCGGACACTTGGACGCGGCAAAGTCACCTGCTGCATGTGTCCGAGCACGTTCTTGCGACAGTCGAAGATGCCGTTACCCTCCTCAGAGTACAAGCTGAAGATGAAATCAGTGGTGTAGTTGGCGTTTGAGTTTTCGTTCCTGTAGTAGGAAGGACAGTAGTTCATTTCCCCACATGTGAGGCCAAACAGTAATTACTGTAGAGTGCAAAAAAATAAAAAACATTAAAAACACATTATAACAATTGTTTTTTCAAGTGTCTGTTGTAGGTTTTTTGTAACCAAACCCTAGATAACATTTTTACAGTAAATGCATCATGTGCATGTTTACTTAAATTGTTACATTTTGCAGAGTTACAATAAGTAACTATTCATTTTCACACACATTTTAAATACAGGGAATAAATGGTGGCCCGGCCTCAACATAAAGATTTGTTTGTTTGTTTGTTTTGCATTATAAAAGTTGTTACTGTGAATGTCACATGGTTGCAAATTTAAGCTATCTAACCTAGACTTAAACACTTATATCAAGCCATAGTCTTATTTGTCTTGTTTTGAGAATTATATACTTTGCAAGAGCAGAATTTCCAAGATTATTAATCTTGTATAAAGATTATTTGTCTCATTTCTCACTTAGTTTGGAAATCTTAAAGTTGGTTAATTTTTATGCACAATAAGCTAAAATGCTGTAAGAGTCTGACAAGTTATTTTTACTTAAAATAAGTGTCAGATAAGATCATTCTTCTTATTTTAAAGATACTTTTTAGCCTTGAGTGTTAACAGCCAGTTTTAAGGACTGTGAAGCTTAAGACAAAAATATTTTCCACATTTTAAGATGACTAACCAACATCAAAGGGCCTGAACTGGGGTTTCATCAATTTATTTTTCTTATTTTAAGATTTTGCAGAATGTACTGACAAGATAAATGGAAAATATAAGTGTGAAAACAAACAAAAGTGCAATATAGTAGGGCTGCTCAAGTGGGTAGAGTGTCTCGTGTCTACCTTCAGACTTGGAGGTTGTGGGTTCGATCCCAGGCTGAGTCAAACTAAATGCAGTTAAAAATGGTGCCATCTCCCTGCTTGACAGTCAACTTAAAGTACAAATAAAGAGTGACACTTGATGCTCTGTTTCAGTAGAGGTTTACGCTTTTAAGAAACAAAAAAAGATTTAATTTACTTGAAATTAGGCCATTTAATAACCTTTAAAAAAAAAAAGTGTTTATGGCTTATTTTAAGATTTAATTGCTTTTTTTTTTTTTTTTACTTAGTGCATACAGCTTATTTTAAGATTTAATTTCTTTGATTTGTTGCTTAGAATAATTGTTTAAAGCTCATTTTAATTTCAAGAAATCTAAGTCAAATTATTTTACTGCACTGGCAGATAATGTCACTTGTTTCTAGTAAATTTACACTAAGAACAAGTGTATTTTATCTCATATTAAGCAGACGTGTTTTTGCAGGGTAGAGTTTGTAGTCAGTCATAAACGAGTCCCATTTCCCTCCTGCACGTTTGCCGCATTCTACCTGAGCACCAAACCTCTCTTCACTGTCGTCTTCATCTTCTCCACAAGATGCTCAACGTTCCGCTTGGAGACAAAGAGGGCAATACGCACAAGTCATTCTCGATCCGATCCGTGGAGACTTTCTCCGTCATCAAGCGTTCACCTCCAGGTCTTTAATGTTGAATTTCTCCTCAAATATGTAGGCAGCATCGGCCCCAGCCGCGAGCCCGGCCATGGTGGCTAAGTAGCCGCAGTAGCCTCCCATGGTTTCAACGAGGAACACGCGACGTTTGGTCCCCGCTGCCGACTGCTTGATTCTGTCGCACGTCTGCAAGCAGCAAACAAAGCAGCGTGTGGATGACCGCCTAAAGAAAAAAAAAAAAAAAGTGTGCATACGAGTGTTGTGCTAGTCCGGCCACTGACAGAGGTGATCGTGTTTAGAGCGGTGTCAGCGCCGATGCTGAAATCGGAGCCGGGGACGTTGTTGGAGACGGTGGCGGGGATCACAACCATGGGGATGCACATCTCCTCGTACTTCTCTCGGGCCTGAACCATTTCCAGACCTCCCACGTAGGCCTGTCGAGATACACGCACAAGGAGAACATTTGAGGTGCTGTTCCCTTCATTTCATTTAAAAAAAAAAAAAAAAAAAAAGTGCAGCCGAGTAGTGTCCAATCATAGGTTAAAGGTGAGGTGACCTAATATGCCGACTTTTTTTTTTAAGCATATATTTTTGTGGACATCACTGACACGGTGCATAGGCTGCACACTAACAAAAGTAATAATGAGATGGATGGAGTAGGTTGTGCAGGTGTACCTAATCAAGTCACCAATGAGTGTTCCATAACCAGTAGCAGAAGTGTTAATGCACAGGTGATTAGGTTTTGTAACAAAAAATGTCACAATATTGTAAAAAAAAAAAAAAAAAAAAAAAAAAGAGCTCATACTAAAAAAAAAAAAAAAAAAGAAACAATAGTGTTTTTGTACATTAAAGCAATGAAAAATATAAAATATTATATATAAAAAATATATAAATATAATATACATATTGAGGCACTAATGCAAGCACACATCGAGTTCCTCCACATATCGACAAATTATGTTCCCCTTCATCTGACCATTAGTGTGGATTTGAAACACAGAAGGGCCAAAACATGCCTTGTGAAAATTAAACTGCACTAAAAAAAAATTGCCACCAGAGGGTGCTAGAATGGCATAAATGGAAATCAACCTGACTTTTTTTTTTTTTTTTTTTTATAAACAGATAATATTGTGATATGATGACGATATATTGTGGCAGTTTTAATATCGCGACATCCCTACTCATGCTTGAGACCATGTAGCATTTTTAGTCGTCTTTTTCCATGCGAACAGCATGTCTTTTGTCCCTTTAGGGCCACCGTAGTTCTTCACGCGATATTGCGATATCACGATATTGCCGATATTGTTACATCCCTATTGGTTATGCAAGCACACATTGATCGCTTCACAAGCATATTAGGTTCCCCTTCATCTGACAATTAGCATAGATTTTAAACATAAAATGCCAAAACATCCCTAATGAAAATTAAATTGCACTAATAAACTAGCCACTAGAGGGTGCTAGAACTGCACAAATGGAAATTTTGGACTTTTTTTAACAGATGTGTTCCTTGTGAATATTGTGACCATGACGACGACGATATTGTGGCAGTTTTAATATCACGATATCATGATATTGCCCTTATCGTTACATCCCTACTCATGCTTGACACCATGTGGCATTCATAGTTGTCTTTTTGCAATGCAAACAGCATGTCATTTGTCCCTTTAGGGCCATCATAGTTCTTCACAAGCTAAATTGGGTGGTGTATGTAAATATGTCAGTCACATCATATTTGTTCATCTCATTATCTATGAACCCATATCACTAATGCAAATGTCACGCTGAAAGGGAAGAAAATTAGTGGTTGGCCAGCTCATCTTACCTCAAATCCTCCGATGATGACCAAGGCGTGGATGTTAAACTTGGAAATGTTCTGGCTGATTTCCTCCATCAGCTTACCTGGAAGCGTTCTTTGAGCGGGTGAACAGAAAATGGAAAGTGTGTGTGTGGGCGTGGGGTGTTTGGGGGGCATTTTATGTGCCACCAGAAAATTGGAAACATTTATATTTGAACTTCAATGAACTGAACTTAAATAATTGCAACACTTCATCGAATTTAATTGAGCCTACATACATTGATTTTGTATTGTTTAATTATTTTTGAATCATTGCATTGAAAAACTTTAGAGCAGGGGTGTCAAACATACGGCCCACGGGCCGGATCAAGCCCGCAAAAGGGGTTTAATCGGGCCCACAAGATGACTTTGTAATGTTAAAAAAATTAAAAATAAATTGTAATGTCGGACTAATTAATTAATCAGCCACTACAATCAAAACATAAGTTTGTACTTTCACTTGTACGGGGAATTGTCCTGGATGTCGTCATTTTCCACACACACTTAAAGTTAAATTATTATTTTTTTAAATCATAGACAGACATAAACATGTTAAATATGACAAAAATTCACTTACTGGTAACACGAATAGTTATGACAAGGATTAGCGTCCTTATAACGTCAACTCATTTGCTCCCAAAAACGTATAAATACGTTCAATTTTAAATATTACCATGCTCCGAAAGACATTTGTTGTTTTTTTGTTTTTTGTTTTTAATGCTAGAGAATATAGGAAGCTTTGATGCGGCCTCTGAACTAAAGAGAATGCTTCAAGCAATGGTGGTTATTACAAAAACGGCCGGCAGGTGCCAACAAAGTATAAGAGATCAACTTGGGCCAGTTTCCAAAATTTCTTTTTACTCACAGTCAAAATCCAGTAAAACAGCGAAACGTGCTGGGAGTGAATGAGTTAACTGCGTCACGCAATGCATTCTGGGAACAATATATACGCAAAACAGGTAGATTTAATACATCCGGAACTTATACAGGCAAAATGTTGCCGCGTTCCATTTGCATTTGTGTTATTTTTCAGAACAATTTGATTACAGTTGATCTCCGTCATTTAGGGCTGGTCCACGAAAATCTGCGTATAAATGACGGCAATTTTTTTTTTTTAAAGTTATATACCGTTATTTCACCGATGCGGCCCACGTGGTAATATAGTTTCCTCCATACGGCCCCTGAGCTAATATGAGTTTGACACTCCCTTGTGCACGTTTACCTCTTAGTGCCCAACTTTGAGCCTCCCAACCCAGTCCAGCCGCTCACTGAAGTCCAGTTGATCGGCTCAATCTGTAGCAGGAGAGGACATGAGGACACACACAGTACTACCATGTTGTGGGGAAAAAAAAAAAAAAAAAAAAAAAGAAGTCTTTATTCTTGTTTTGTGGAATAATAATTTCATTTTTCCGTTGATTTATCTCTGCTGAACAGCAGCGAAGAATCATTCGACTAATTTAACGGTGATTACATTTGGCTTCCATTTTGGCTTGGTTAGCAAATAATGTGTCCGGACGTGTGCACTTCGTCAAGTGACGGGACTTACCTGTCCATGTGCGAGGCCGTCAAAGCCGTCGTGGACGGCCAGCATGTTGTGACCCTGAATGATGCCCATCCTGACGGCCGAACGCACGGCCGCATTCATGCCGGCACAGGGGGCGCCAATATTGATGATGGCCACGGTGACGTTGCTCTGTCGCAAGGAAGGGAGGGTTGACTTGGAATACTTCAATAAAAGGTGAAGAGAAAAAAACAAGCAAAAACAACAACAGCAACTCACGACTGCATTAAATTATATTCCATTTAGTTTTCTTGCCTAAACTTTACAGTGATTTTCTTTTTCAATTCAATAATGTCAATTATTGAGAAACTTTTTTGTCTTGAAACTATTTTTTCCATTTTATTTATTTTTCCCCCAAAGTACAATTTTCTTACTATTTTAATCCCCCCACCACCCAGGGCAGATGCCCGGTGGGCCTTTTGGGGTAGATACAGTACTATTTAACTCTTTGACCGCCAAAAACGTTTAACAACGATAAGTAAAATCACGACGTATGCCGCCATAAACGTTAAATGCCGTCAACTATGTTTTTTTGTTTTTTTAATCAGCGGGAAGTACAACGTTTTAAGTGCAGCGCTGCTGGTCAATGGAGTTGTGAAATCAAAAACATCCACTAACTATGGCCAGCAGATGGCAGCATTGTATCGCTTTTCAATGGCCTGCTGGTGTACGGAATTATGAAACCAAACGTTTTCAAGGATGACGTGAATGATCAAAGCCTTTGTCACATTAAACCGAATTCACAGAGCGTAGCCACAGGTGGTCATGAGTTGGGCGGGGCCAGCAGGTCTAAGTCAAAATGCCAGCCCTGCCTCCACCCGTAAATATGATTTTATCTGAAAAAAATAAAAAATAAAAAATAAATAAAAAATATAATTTTATATATATATATTCAGTCCCATAAACAATTCTCTATTCTCAGTTCCCTGTGTGCACTCATTTCCCGGAAAAATAAAAACATTTTGCGCGTGCAGTAAAACACCCCACTATTTCTTATCTGGCAACAGTGGTGTCGATCAAGTGGACGGTCCTTACTTTAACATCCGGGGGGTTAATGTGGGCCAGCAGCTTGTATGTGTTCCAGTTGTTCTCAAAGCTCCTGCAGATTGAGAGCCGTAGCAAAATTTGTTGTTCTGATTTTGTTTCTTTATGCGTGTAACTACTGTCACTCGGCAGCACATTTGATAATAACAGGAACAATATTCATATATATAATATATTTATATTACATAACAACGTCTTACTTTCCTCTGAGCTTGATAGCATCCTCGAATCTGCCTTCAGCCATGGCAGCAGTCACATCTTTGGTCTGGGTGGCAGAAATAGCAAAAGAAGGACTCCAATCACATCTTAGCACAGGGGTATCAAAAATACTTTTTCAGTGATTTAAAGGTTCATTTATCAAACTCTGGAGATAAATTTAAATTCATTAAAGCTTTATGTATTTATTTTTTTTAAATCACTTAACTCAGCGTACAGCCAAACTTGGAAGAGTCACTGGTGGGAAGATGAATAAATATGGACTACTATAGTTTTACTTTCTGATTTACTTGCTTGGTGCTTGTTGGAGAACTCTAAAGTGATTTGCAGAGCTTTGCAGAGCCAAATTTAAATAGCCTATTAGCAGGGTTGGGGAATCCAGGAGGGGGGGGGGGGCATGACAGAAAATAATTGATTAGCACTGAGTTGAGTTGAGTTGAGTAGATTCATTCCTGCAGTACCAGTAAAATGCCATTAGTCAATGACAGTTATTTTTGGCATTGGAAATCGACCATCTTATTTTCCTTCATCTCAGTCCCAAGTGATTGTAGTTTGTGCTAAAACAGATCGACATACCACTTGCACGCACTCCATGAGTGGCAGCCGAACTGCCTGGTTGCCGGACAGGCTGACCACGCAGGCTGGGGTGTCTGGTGTGGCCTCCAGGAGAGCCATCACAGCCTCAACGCCCATTCTGCTGCCCTGGCGGGGACAAAACACACACACACACACACACACAGTCAGCTCATATGGTGCTAATGTGTCAATTTCTCATTCATGCAAGTCCAACGGGAAGATGTTCGACTGATGTACTGACCAAGATTCTGTCGAAGGCAGAGGGCGTCCCTCCCCTCTGTACGTGTCCAAGGACGGTGGTCCGTGTATCAAAGCCAAGTCTGTCAGTTACCAGCTGGCGAAGTTGAAGTTTATTTCGAACAGAGTCATTAAAAACAAACAGAAAAAAATATATAAATCAATAACATAAACAAAACAAAAATCCATATAATATTCCAGGAGAAAACATAAACTGCTATAGTCCGAAAAGGAGTAGGAAGAAGTCAAACTTATTCTACCCCTAGAATCACATGACCAATATAATTAGGCAATCAAAAATTAAATTGCAAACCATAAACCAGGGGTGTCCAAACTTTTTCATTTGAGGGCCACATACAGAAAATCCGAAGGACGCAAGGGCCACATAATGTTATGAAGAGAAATTGTGTTTAGTCCTAAAAATTGTAAAAATAATTTATTTGTACTTTTGCATATTTGGAAAAATGCTACAATATATAAACCAATTTATTTATAATATGGCAGTAAAGATATTATAGTTTTGGAATTTTTCATTTGAGTTAGTTTTTATTAGTTTTCGGGGTGGTTCTGTTAGTTTTTATTAGTTTAGTCTTTAAAAAATGCTTAGTTTTAGTTTAGTTTGTTAGTTTCAGTATTAGTATTAGTTTAAAAAAAAATGTGTATTACTTGTGCGCAATATCTAAAAAACAGCATGGGCACAACATCATCTGAAGGTGCTTTTCTATTGGCTGCTGCTAGAAGACGTCACTTCTGTGTGACATACTTTCAAACGTCATTATTCTGGTTTATATCAAAATAAATACTAAAAATCACATTTCAAATCATCCCCAAAGGCTCATGCATGAAATGAATTACCAAAGACTAAAACGAAGGATGTGTTTGCTATAATTATAGTTAGTTTTAGTTAGTTTTGTAAACATAAAATGTAGTTTCAGTTAATTTTCGTTTTTTAAATACATTTTTGTTTTTATTTTATTTCGGTAACAGTATTGTTTTTTGAATTTTAGTTTTATTTAACTAAAATAACCTTTAATGGCACCTGTTTTTCGATACCCTCCCTTCTTACTTTGACCATCTCCAAACATTTTTGTTTTGTTCATTTTATTTGAACTGAGTCAAATGCCATTTTTTAGCATATGTCGCGGGCCACTGAAAAATGGACGGCGGGCCGTAAATGGCCCCCGGGCCGTAGTTTGGACACCACCGACATAAACAAACTGGAAAAAAAAAAAGGCAAAAAGCGGTCAATGCTATGAATGCCACAATCCAAAGAAATTCAAGAACCGATGAGAAATAAAGTAGATAACATCTGTCAGTCTGGAAAGGGTTACAAAGTCATTTCTAAAGCACCGTGAACCACGGTGAGAGCCTTCAACCACAAATGGAGAAAACATGGAACAGCGGCGAACAGTCGGCCTACAGAAATGACCAAGAGCACAGTGACGACTCATTCCAGGAGGTCACCAAGAAATCGAAAGAACAACTTCAGGCCTCCCCTCGCTTCAGTTACATTACAGCCACCACGTGGGCCTTACCTTCTTAATGTGGTCCGATGAAATGGGTTTGCCATCTCTGGACATGGCACCCTCGGCGACGATGATCACATTCAGACGAGAACCCCTGGCCCTTTGCTGAAAGCAGACAGGAAGCTCGAAATTAGGTGCCCATGAGCAGCCGACGTTTACGTGGACGGTACATTTGCCAGCCTCCTGCACAAGTGTTCCTCCCAGCCGTCATCCGGTGGCATCTCTGGAATGAACACCCAGTCGGCGCCACAGGCCAAAGCAGACACCAGCGCCAGGTACCTTGTGGCAGAGTTCAGACACAGATGCACGATTCTTGTAACATGGCCATGTTCTTTTTGCAGGAAAAACTAACTTTTTTTTTTTACCGTCTAATTTATTTTGTTTTAGACAAGTAATACATATGGTACTGTATATCTATATCAGGGGTGTCCAATCTACAGCCCGGGGGCCCTTTGCGGCCCACCGACCTTTTGTCAGTGGCCCGCGACATATGCTCGAAATGGCGTTTGACTCAGTTCAAATAAAATGAACAAAACAAAAATGTTTGGAGATGGTCAAAGTAAGAAGGGAGGGTATCGAAAAACAGGTGCCATTAAAGGTTATTTTAGTTCACTAAAACTAATGAAATAGCTAAAAGTAAAATTCAAAAAACAATTTGGTTAACAAAATAAAATGAAAACGAAAATGCTTTTTTAAAAACAAAAACTAACTGAAACTACAATTTTATGTTTACAAATTTAACTAAAACTAACTATAATAGCAAACATGTCCTTTGTGTTAGTCTTTGGTAATTAATTGAATGCATGAGCCTTTGGGGATGAGTTGTTTAACAAATCTAGATGTAAAATACCTTTGAAATAAAAGCTGGAATCCTGAACTTTTGTTTCATATTCATCGTTTTGATCGAAAACCCAAATGTCTTCAGTATACTGTACAACAAAAACAAAACAAGTGACCTTACCATTCCAACACTTTTAGAGGGGACCCCTGGATATCTCTCTCTATACAGTATATCTGTCTAAATATCCATCTATCTATCTATTAAACAAACAACAAACGCGTCACGTACTGACCCACAGTGTCTGCCCATCACTTCCAGGATGAAGGTCCTCTGGTGGCTGCGAATACACATATTTAATAATAGTTACCATCATGACTGCAGGGCAATACATCAAACTACGGAGTCCCTAAGGTGACATGGTAGAAAAAGAAAAAAAAAAAGAGAAAAAATTGCGTTCGAGGGAACGCAATCCTTAAGAGAGAACGCAAAGTTGTTGTTTTTTTCGCCTACCATGTCACCTTAGGTGCCCCGTAAACACTTCCGGGTCATCTTTCCTGTGAATAAAAGCGACGGTTTCTTTTTTAAAATTATTTATTGAAAGAACAACAATACAAAACACAACAGCCAGGGGGAGACAAATACATATGAAAATAAACTTCTACAAAAATATATTATACAGTTCACATAAATATAAGGTTTTGCTTGCTTTCTAATTTGTGGAATGACCAATAGACAATATATTGTTTGACTTCATTTTTGAACATGAAAAAAATAGGTCTTGAACAAAAGCGACGTGAAAAAATACATGCTCCATCCTAGTCGCTGTTTTGTTTCGTGTTTACAAACGTTCCATCCTCGTCGCTTTTGTTCACATGGAAGATGACCTGGAAGTGCTTACGGCGAAGCTAAGGTGACATGGTAGGCGAAAAAAAACAACTTTGACTGGCCAACTTCGCGAGAGAACGCAAAGTTGTTGGTTTTTTTCTTTCTACCATGTCACCTTAGGGGCTCCGTATCGAACCAAATCCAGATAGCTACTGTATAATACTGTTTATCCTCATAGCAGGAATAGAATATAGCTGACCTTTGTGCAGTTGTGGTGATAGCATCCACCACCTCGATGATGCGGTGCAGGGCAGAGTCTGTGCCAATGGTCATGTCGGTACCGCAGAAGTCGTTATCGATGGAGCCCACCATGCCCACGATGTTTAGGTGGGAAGACTTTTTGGCTTCTTCAGCTGTTATCTTACCTGCAGGTATTTGATAATGATCAGTAATGATAAGAAATGCATATTAATTTGACGATTATATACTGTGCTGTAAAAACGAATTTGACACCTCTGAATTTGTTTTTGTTTGTTTTTTTTTTAAGAAGAGGCCTAATATTTTCTCATGGCACTGTATAGAACAGGGTCCAAACTTTTTCATTTGAGGGCCACAGGCAGAAAATCAGAAGGACGCAAGAGCCACATAATGTTAGGAAGAGAAATTCTGTTTAGTCCTAAAAATTGTACAAATAATTTATTTGTGCTTTTGCATATTTAGAAAAATGCAACAGTATATAAACCAATTTATTTGTAATATGGCAGTAGGGTTGTTATAGTTTTGGAATGTTTCATTTTAGTTAGTTTTTATTAGTTTTCAGGGTGGTTCTGTTAGTTTAGTTCTTTAAAAAAATGCTTAGTTTTAGTTTAGTTTGTTAGTTTCAGTATTAGTTTTTTGTTTTTTTTAAATGTGTATTACTTGTGCGCAATATTTAAAAAAACACCATGGGAGCGATGTCATCTGAAGGTGCTTTTCTATTGGCTGCTGCTAGATGACGTCACTTCTGTGTGACACTTTCAAATGTCATTATTCTGTTTTTTTTTTTTTCAAAATAAATCTACTTAAAAATCACATTTAAAATCATCCCCAAAGGCTCATGCATTAAATTAATTACCAAAGACTAAAACAAAGCACATGTTTGCTATAATTATAGTTAGTTTGAGTTAGTTTTGTAAACATAAAATGTAGTTTTTGTTTTTTAAAAAGCATTTTCGTTTTTATTTTATTTCGGTAACAATATTGTTTTTTGAATTTTAGTTTTTACTTTTTTCATTAGTTTTAGTTAACTAAAATAACCTTTAATGGCACCTGTTTTTCGATACCTTCACTTCTTACTTTCTCCAAACATTTTTGTTTTTGTTTATTTTATTTGAACTAAGTCAAATGCCATTTTTAGCATATGTTACGGGCCACTGACAAATGGACGGCGGGCCGCAATTGGCCCCCGGGCCGTAGTTTGGACACCGCTGACATAAACAAACTGAAAAAAAAACTGGTATAGAACATACTGCATTTAGTATTCTCTTTTTACTTCCACGATTCAAAGTTAGTTCATAAAGATCTTGGTGCACCAAATTAATAGCTCATCTTGGGGGTGAATGCAAAGCAATGTCTCCTTACCAGCTCGTTGCAGGTCAGCCAGCAGTCCGCTCCACTCCGTCCTGAACTGATTGGCCCCAGTCAGGCTGCCGTCGCCACCGATGACGCACAGGTTGGTGATTCCGAGCTTCACCAGGTTGCAGGCCGCTTTCATGCGGCCCTCCCTGGCTCTGAAGTCTTTGCAGCGTGCGCTGCCAATGACTGTCCCCCCCTGACGGCGCACCAAAAAGACCAAAAGCTGTTGAGCACTATTGCATCTTCTGACAACATTCACTAGCAGACACTAGGGATGTAATGATATCCAAACATCACGATACGATATTATCACAATATGAAGGTCACGATACGATAATTATCACAATATTGTTGGTGATATTTAAAAAAAGATCACAATATTGTAAAAAAAGAGCTCATACTAAAAAAAACAACAACAAAAAACACAATATTGTGCTTTTGTACATAACAGCAATGCATATAAACCACCTACAACCTCTAATAACAATATTGAGGCACTTACTTACTAATGCAAGCACACATTGATCGCTTCACAAGCAAATTAGGTTCCCCTTCATCTGACAATTATCATAGATTTTAAACATAGAAGGCGAAAACATCCCTCATGAAAATTAAATTGCACTAATAAACTAGCCACTAGAGGGTGCTAGAACTGCACAAATGGACATCAACCTGACTTTTTTTTTTTTTAACAGATGTATTCCTTTTAAATATTGTGAACATGACGACAACGATATTGTGGCAGTTTTAATATCACGATATTGCCCTCATCGTGACATCCCTAGCAGACACACGACTACTTTTACATGTGATGGTTCTACATGTGTCATCAACTCACCAGCTGAAGCATCATGGAAACACTCTCCCATGTGGCAGGCCGAATATTTTCTCCTCCATCCACCAGGCCCTGATAGCCCTAACACACATTGACATTGACTTAAATAAGTTTTTTTTTTTCATTACGGTCATCATATATTATCAAGTTGTATTTCAATACTGTTCAACGTTTTGTTTGTTACCTCATGAACAAAGTAGACTTTGGCTCCAGTGTAAAGACCTACTCTGACTGTGGCTCTCACAGCAGCATTCATACCTGACACACACAAACAAGTGGAGAATTTGTTAGGACAAAAATCACCACCAAACGTTTACATAAGCCCAGATGTGTAGACTGAGAAGTTGTTTGTTTAAATGTTGTATTTAAAAAAAGTGCATTTTCCTGAGTGAAACCGGCCTTTGAGTGGACTTGGCCTTTAACAATAGCTTAGAAAAAGTCAAATGTTATTAGGTAAAGACAGCAAGTCGATAGTTTCAGCTGCTGAACAGATTCTCCTAGATTTGATTTTTTATCAACTGCTCGGGATGTAACGATATCCAAATATCAGGATCCGATATCACGATATGAAGTTCACGATACGATAATTGTCACGATATTGTGGGGAGGTTGGCGATATTTAAAAAAGGTTACAATATTGTACAAAAAATGAGCTCATACAAAAAAAAATTTTTTTTTTTTTATATATAACAGCAATACGTATAAACAACCTCCAATCTCTAATAACGTTTAATATTGAGGCACTTACTCACCTAATGCAATTAGTGATTTTATATAGGGCATACAAAGAAGGGCCAAAACATTCCTAATGAAAATTAAACTGCACTAAAGAACTAGCCACCAGTGTGTGATAGAGCTGCACAAATAGAAATCAACCTGACTTTTTTAACAGATGTGTAGCTTTTAAATATCGTGAACATGATGACGACAACAATGTTTTAATATCAGTTTTAATATCACGATATTGCCATTATCGTTACATCCCTATCACACTGCATCAAATTCTGACATGGTAATTGAACTTTCCTGGGCGGCTTTAGGTATGACATCATTTTATTATTTTTGACGATTCCGTGCACGCAACTAATGAACTCAAACCTTTAAACCGACATCTGACCTTTTATTACACTGACTGCAGACGAGGCCGAAATAGGAAACACGGAAAAGGACAAGAGGCGTGTTGATGACGCTCCCTTGCGTTTCGCACCTGGATACTCTTGAACGGCAAATGCCACAGTATGTGTTTGTGTTGTGACAAATTGGCAGGCTGCAGCTCTTGTTTCACTGAACAGCTGCTGCCAATGGCGGGCTCGGTGGGAGGAGGGAGAGTTTTTTTCCCCACCGTGCCGGAAGGTCACCTCCGCTAAAATTAGCCCCCCAAAGATGCGCACTGAAGAAATGCATGAGAAGTTAAGAGTAAGCATCATGCAAAAATATGAGCTGAAGATGACATCACTACTTGAAGGTGGACCTCTAACGGTTAGAGGTTGCCATATCTCGACTGTGATTGGAAAAGAGTGACTGCATGCTAGGATTCTAATCTGTTGCACCTCAATTAACAGACAAGCGAATCCATTTTTATCGTGCAGAAAACTTCACGCTTGGTTGTTGAAAAAGTCCAGAGTAACATTGACGAACGTCTTGCACGCGTTTACTTCACGGGCACGCCAGCAATCGGGAAACAATACCGTCTCACCTTGAGCGTCCCCTCCAGACGTCAGCACGGCAATAGAGCGTCCCAGCCCCATCTTGGTGGGGTCCGTGATCGGCTGGAGGTTCTGAGACATGTTTCCTGAGTCAGCAGCGAGGTCTACGATGAATGGGAAAGGAGAAACAGCAGGAGGGGTTGTTCTACTCCTTGGAAGTGCACAGCCTTTATAGTCCACTGGCATACTGAGCCCACTCCCACCGAGGCCCTCCTCCACCAGCACTCAGTCAACTAAATATACATCCAAGCACCTGCCGTGGACATGGCAACACAAAGGACATGATCCTCATTGATATGAAGTATTTGGACAACAGCTCCTTTCACCGAAACAAAAGGAAAATGATAGAAAACCCCTCCATGAGCCGTCACCTTAACTCATTCACTCGCCGCCATTTTCACAGAAGCAGTCCCGTTCGCTCCCGGCTGTTTTACTGGATTTTGACTGATTTTGCAAGGCCCACAGAATATTATGTTCTATTGCTATAAAAGCATGGAACCTATCAAAAGAAAGATTAAAGTCTCTTCTTTCATCAGAAAGTATGTTTATATCTGTTTCAGTTTTGCAGCAATTAGCATTAGAAGAGAGCTAAGTTTAATCAGTTTTCACAAATCTATTTAAAATGGTAAGTAATTGAGCTTTTTTTCCTACATGTCCCTGGTTGATCTCCTTTACTCTGCTGCCACCTGCTGGCCGTTTGTGTAATAACTAACCTTTTCTGCAAACGTTTTTTGCAGTTGAGAGGCTGCATCAAAGCCTTCTCTATGCTCTGGCATTTAAAAAAAACAATGTACACGCACTGAGCCCACTCAAACTGGTTTACATTTTCAGACATCTTTTCATATACGATTGGAACAAATATGAATGGGACATGGGGGGGAAAAAAATCAAAGATATAATATTTATATAATAAATTATATACAGTATTGAGGAAAATGTATAAAAATAATGAGCCACTACTGCATAATGAAGTGTGTGTACTTTCATGTGGATGGTTAAGAACTTCCTGAATATTTAGTACTGGTAAAAGGTCACTGTCATGTGTACATTGTACAACAAAAAACGTATAAATACGTCTTTGTGACATAACATAAAAAAAACGTATTTATACGTTATTGGGAGTAAATGAGTTAACATGGTGGAGGAGTTTGTACGTGACCCTAAGAGCTATGTTGTATGGGGATTTATGACCCTGGTAGGGTCACCCATGGCAAACAGATCTCAGGTGAGGGACCAGACAAAGCATGGCTCATAGATACCTTATGATGATGAGGTTTCCCTTGCCCGGACGCTGGGTCACTTGGGCGACCCTGTGGAGCCAGGTCTGAGTTGGAGGTGGGGCTTGAAGGCGAGCGTCTGGCGGCCGGGCGTGCACCCATTGTGCCCGAAAAGGGTAACGTGGGTCCCCCTTCCTGTGGATGTGATCTGGGCGGCAGTCTGATCCCAGGCAACAAAAGCTAGTGGGCAAGGAGTCCAAGCTGGTGGACAAGGGTTTGGACTCGCTTCCACTTTGGAGTTGCCCCATTGTGAGAGGCGCAAGAGCAGGTGCGGGCATACTAATTGCCCCTCGGCTTGGCGCCTGCACGTTGGGGTTTACCCCAGTGGATGAGAGGATAAATGAAATCCAGAAAAGACTATTTGTTTTAAATAAACACGAACTTTAAAAAAAAAAAAAAAATGTAAATTTATACTAAATAAAAATCGCTTGTCATAACAATAAGGAGAAAAAAAAACTAGTTTATTTTGAACAAAAACAAACTTTATTCTTAAATGTCACACTTAAAAATGCACATACAATAGAGTTAAGTGGCAAAACCAAGTGTTATTTTTAATGTTAAGCAGTGATGTCATCTGCTGAATGGAACTATTAAAGTAACTTTTTTATTTATTTGTTTAATTGCTTTAAAGAGAGTAGTACAGTAACAAAGTTACTTTTTTTAAGATAACTGTGGCAACATTGGTTCGGAGGTGACCAAAAACCAGTTGGTCATTGTCAGAGCTCCAGCTTTTCTCTGCTGAAACAGAAACTTGAGAATCTGTCGGAATGCACCAGTCTCGTCTGCATAGTCGAGTAGCAAAAGAAAACGATTCCAGAGTCAAAGACACAAGACAACCTGCATTGCATAAGACAGCTTCTCATCTATTGTGACAATTTTCATGAATATCCCTTCGCTTCAAGTGATGAGGAGCACGGAGAGGGAGCATCCAAACTCAGTGGAACAAATGTCTGGGAAAAGAAAATGCAAAAGTATGAAAATTTGTGAGGCAACCCCCACATGGGATACGTGCAGTGGAACCTTGAAGCTGCAACCCCGGAAAGTTTGAACTATTTGAGTGGGACATTTATTTTACTGAAAACAAGCCCTCAAATTTCACACCATTACCATGAGAAATCATCAACTCTAACTGGACCTCATTTCAATTTGTTTGGGTTTTACTTTTTCTTAGGCTTTTTTTTTTGTGATAATCATTCTGAAAGGATGATGGTGGTAAGAGAAGAATATCCAGCAAAAGTGAGCATGATGTAAGCTTATTCAAATTCAAAGTTGGAAAGAAAAAAAAAAACAAAAAAAACTGTTGATGTCATTTAACGTTTATGGCAGCATATATCGTGATTTTACGAATCGTTATTAAACGTTTTTGGCGGTGGAAGCGTTAAGAGAAAAAGGCTCCACAGCTGTGTATGCAATATTTCTGGCATCCACTAAATAGTTCAACTGAGAATATTCAGTCTTCTGGTTGCCATTAGTGTAGTATTTTGATCATTAAAGATAAAAGAACCGGCAAGGTTTCATTCAGAACCTTTCCATGGCGTCATCAGGCTCTCACGAATTTTCAACCTAAATGCCAATGCAGTTCTTTTAGGTTGGTTTAAACGAATTACACCAAATCAATCTCAATGTGACCGAACCGATTGCGGTCCAACATCAAGGTACCACTGTAGTTCATTTCTCCGGTTCAACAGTTTGTACTCACGGTGGACTCTTCAAAGTTCAGCAAGGATGCCACCGGGTCGCGGCAGCGTGGTTGAGAAGTTAAGAACCTGAGATGATCTGAGGTAGAATGGGAGAAATAGAACGCAACTTCCTTGTCCAAACGCAGGTCATCCATGAGAGAAAAAGACTTGGGCAGCAACGGAAGCGCAGTGTTGCTAGCACAACAGGCCTTCTGGTCTGGAAAACACAAGTCCGAGTTCATCACATCTTCTATGAGCAAAACTGGAAGAGTTGTCGTTCTTTTACCTCCGTCCACGATGTCATCGTCAAGGTTGATGCGACCAACGGGCTGGCACACTTCTCCCAATTCTGACGGATTCTGGCCGCGCCGCTGCCGACGGGCCGAGCTGTCTTGCTTCTTGCCCGTGGAAAAAACAATGACGGATTCTCTTTGCAGGGTTTGAATAAACTGCTGTTCTTTCTCAATCTTCTGCTCGTTTTCATCTTCCCAGGTGACGTTCGCTTTGTCGTTACAGCGGGATTTAAGCTGCAATAAATGGGAAGGATTCAAGTCATCAATGACAAGTTGCTCCGTTGTGAGCTTAGCTTGCATCTCGCTTACCGGTGAGGTTTGAAGAACCGGGAGATGCTCTTCCTTTCCTTTGTCGAGACTCTGTCTATCCTCCTGGTCAGCAAATAACGTCTGGACAACTTGCTGCCACCACATGACAAGTTACAATTCTTAGTGGGGTGAATTTTCAGAAAGATGATAGCAGTGCGGACTTTAAGTAATCTTTGTCAAAACTCCAAAAATGCTTTTCGATTTGAACCCAGATCTGAACTGTGAGGTGGATTATGCACAGCCAACCTCTCAAATAGGGGTGTGCTCAAAAAAATCGATACGGCAATATATCGTTGCAGGCCTCATTACAATACACGTATCGATATGCAGGCGTAAGAATCGATATTGCTCGTTAACTTTAAATAGGCAGTTAACGTTTGCCTTTGCAGCTTGCGTTGTACCTAAAAAATAAAAACCAGCAGCGTCTTTGAAGTTAATTGCCTTCAATTAATAATAAACTAATAAATAATAATAACTAATAAACAAGCCAACAGAGGGTGCTAGAACTGCACAAATGGAAATCAACCTGATTTTTTTTTTTTTTTTCAACAGATGTGTTCCCTTTAAATATTGTGAACATGACGACGACGATATTGTGGCAGTTTTAACTCATTCACTGCCTTTGACAAGTATACTTGCCAATTGTATTCTTTAGAGCGGGGATAAATGGGGGCCAATCTGATTATGCTCCACTGTAAATGTCAAACTTGGAAACAACTTTACTGATGCCCAACTACTGGTAGATTACATCATTGCCCCATTTTATACGAAATAAACACAGTTTCAGAGTCCATGGGAGAAATGGCTGATTTTTAGCAAACCTACATTTTTTTCTGTCAATTATAAAAGAACGGGACGGGGCAAAAAGTATTCTATTCTATTCTGTCATTTGGTAGATTCGGTTTATATATAATTATTGAATGTAATATCACATGGGTATTGAAAATTTTGAAATTTTCTAAAATGGCTGGCAGTAAATGAGTTTTAATATCCTCAGAACTGGGAGGCGGACGTGCTCATTTTAATCCTTTGTAGTTTTTTTTTTTCCTACATTTTCTGTTGCTTTTGTCTTTTTCAAAATTTTGCTTTATCCTTGTGGCATTGCAGCTTTTTTTTTGTCGCAATGTTACAATTTCATTCTTGATAATGAATATTTTTCTCCCTAGCAAGTTATGACAAAAAAATAAAAAATAAATAAAATAAAAAATAAAAAGCATGCACTACTAATAGTTACCTTGCAAGTTACTATTCATTTCTATACTTTTAAAATGACAAGTTGTTCATCTCGAAATATTTTTTTTTAGGGAGTTGCACAGTAAGTCGTGTACTGTAGTATGTTAGTAGAGGCGGAACAGGACCACATAATACACACCATGTTTGGACTGGGAGCTGAATCTCTCTGCGGTGTCACCATGTTGGCCTCTTGGTGCGTTGGAACTGAGAGAGTGGAAAAGAAAAACAACAACTGTCACAGCAGCACAATAGCAAGACAGAAAGTTTTTATATGGGCCTGCTTTTAAATCAAATCAGTACCTCTAATTTTATTGCTCTCTCACACATTTGCTTTTAGTTGAATGATATTGCGCGCATCCTACCTGCCGCAGCCAGACTCTTTTTAGTTGGAACTCTTTGTGGCTGCATTGGAGAACAAAATGAGGTTAAAAAAAAAAAACGCAAATAATATAAAACAATTCAAATAGACGTGTGTACATACTGTGTCGATAAAAGTGACTCTTCTCGATGGTTTTACAGGTGTGGCGCGCACGGGGCCGACGACCCTCACCCCCGGGTTTTGGCTAGCAGCAGCTTTTTGATGACTCTTTGAAACAGGCACTTGTGGCTACAGAAATAAGAAATGATTACAGGCTAACAGAAATACATGAAACTATAGCCAATCATTTACCACCACTATAATTTTATATAACAACAACAACAACAACAACAACAACAGGCATTGTATTAATTTCCCCAATCTTATTCTATTTTAAGAAAGTGAATTGACTCATCCAGAGCGCACAAACTTACAAACATGGCATAAGATTGAGAACGTGGAGTTGCATTTGATTGGCTGGAGATGCACACGCCCTCATTACGCAGGATTCTTTGCAGTGAGGTGGGATCTGGCTTAAATTCCACAGCTTTGTCTGAAAAACAAGTTTTTTTTTGTATAAAAAAAATAAAATGAATACATAAAAAAAGGTATGTAGGTGTCTTCATGTCAGTTTACAGTTGTGCTTGATGGTGAGACAAAAATGTTAATTCCCATAAAATCCAAAATATTGTGGCAATTTTTTCGATCATTTCTGAGGTCGAAGTTGACGTGTCGCAACGTGCGTGTGAATTTTGGTGATGATTCATAGCATTTTGGTGTCATTAAGCAACGTTTAGCTTTGCTACGTTTACAGTTGTGTTCAAAGGTTTACATAAGCACAACTGTACATTTGAAAGCACAATGGAGCACTATTCAAATCAGTAAATGAACTGGTTCTACTTTATTTTTTTTCTTCTTCTTCTTCAACTGAAATTGTATCTGACGAAAGGGCATGGTGCAAATCCCATGATGGATGTGTCTGTTTTATGCTCAGGATACCATTCCACAGTATGTTAGCAAACATTCTGTTCTAGCATATTAGAATTCAACCCATCTCAGTAGCCTTTAGCACTTTCAAAACTGTCTTTTGAGACAAAGTGTTGCCAAAATCAAATTACGGGTGCACGTGGCTCGTTAGTATGATGATAGTTGTTAGCAGGACTGGGCACTTCCGTGAAGGTGGCCATTGTCAAAGATGGAATTGCAGAGTCAGGGAAGTGCCCAGCTCTGGTTGTTAACATTGTTAGAACATAGTTGGGGCAAGCGTGAAAGTGGTTTGACACAGCAAGTCAAAATCCCAACAAATCTATCACTAATGGCAGGTGACAGGTGTGCAACATTTCATGGCATTTTGGTTGAATTGTATTATATATATATATATATATATATATATCTTACCTGCTGCTGCCAAACTCTTTTTGATCGGAACTCTCTGTGGCTGCATAGAGGAATAGAAAGAAATAAAAATACAGAAAATGGACAGCATTTGGGAACCGACGCGCGTGCACACCGTATCAATAGAAGTGCCTCTTCTAGAAGGTTTTACAGGTGTTGCACGCGTGGGGCCTACAACCTTCACCTGCTCCTTCTGGTTGGCAGCAGCTTTTTGATGACTCTTTGTAAGAGACACTTGTGGCTAGAGAAATAAATACATTATTATTACAGGCTAACAGGAATACATGAAACTATAGCGAATTATATACCATCAGTATAATTTTATATATATATATATATATATATATATATATATAAAATAAATAAATAAATAAATAAAATAAGAATAAGAAGAATAAGAATAAGAATAATAAGAATAAGAAGAATAAGAAGAATAAGAATAAGAAGAATAAGAATAAGAAGAATAAGAAGAATAAGAATAAGAAGAATAAGAAGAATAAGAATAAGAATAAGAAGAATAAGAAGAATAAGAAGAATAAGAAGAATAAAATAAGAAGAATAAGAATAAGAATAAGAATAAGAAGAATAAGAAGAATAAGAAGAATAAGAAGAATAAGAAGAATAAGAATAAGAAGAAGAAGAATAAGAAGAAGAAGAATAAGAATAAGAATAAGAAGAAGAATAAGAATAAGAATAAGAAGAAGAATAAGAAGAAGAAGAAGAACATTACATTGGGGGACTAGTAAAAGTAAAAGGTGATCTTCACGTCTCTTATTTCATCTTAAGAAAATGAATTGACTCATCCAGAGCGCACAAACTTACAAACATGGCATAAGATTGAGAGCGTTGAGTTGCATTTGATTGGCTGGAGATGCACACGGCCTCATTACGCAGGATACTTTGCAGTGAGGTGGCATCTGGCTTAAATTCCACAGCTTTGTCTGAAAAACAAGTTTTGATTTTTTTTTTTTTATTATTATTTTTTTTTTAAGTTTATAGGTCTTCATGTCAGTTTACAGTTGTGCTCGATGGTGAGATTAAAGGTTAATGCCCAATAAATCCAAAATAGATACACAATTGTTTTGAAAATTTCAGAGGTCGAAGTTGACATGTCATGCCCGTGACGAGTCATCGCATTTATTTCATTAAGCAACGCTTACTTAGCTTTGCTACATTTACACAAATGTACATTTGAAAGCAGAATGGAACACTACTCAAACCAAAAAAAAATGACTGATGCTGTCACAAGCAAACTAGCTTTACTTTTTTTTTTTTTCTTCTTAACCTGAAATTGTATCTGACAATTGTATCTGGTTGTTAGCACTGTTAGAACATAGTTGGGGCAAGAGTGAAAGTGGTTTGACACAGCAAGCCAAAATCCCAACAAATCTATCACTAACGGCAGGTGACAGGTTAGCAACATTTCATGACATTTTGGTTGAATTGTATTATATATCTTACCTGCTGCTGCCAAACTCTTTTTGATCGGAACTCTCTGTGGCTGCATAGATGAATAGAAAGAAATAAAAATACAGAAAATGCACAGCATTGGGAATCGACGCGTGTGCACACCGTATCAATAGAAGTGCCTCTTCTAGACGGTTTTACAGGTGTTGCACGCGTGGGGCCTACAACCTTCACCTGCTCCTTCTGGTTGGCAGCGGCTTTTTGACGACACTCTGTAACAGACACTTGGTACGGCTGCAGAAATAATAAAATTATTACTTGGTGACTTATCGTCCCTGTAAAGCAAAAATTAATATATGTCTTCCAAGTTTGACACACCAGTGTTGTTAACAAGCTTGCCAAATTTGAATGTTTAAGATGGATAAATAATTTTAAATAAATAAATAAATAACCACTGAACACTCTCAAATGCTGTGTGTTTCCACTGAAACCATGATTTTATCAACTATCAAATACTTGATACAGTCTGAAAAAAAATGGGAACTACGTTGTCTAGCACAGGGATGGATGTCCAAACTTTTTCCCTCTGAGGGCCACATCCAGAAAAATCGAAGGATGCAAGGGCCGCTTTAAAAAAATTTTCATCTTTAGCTCATTAAATTGCGCCACAATCAGTCAAGCAATTGTCTATATATTACAGTTAGTTTGAAAACATATATTGTAAAATGAGATGAGATAAATATTTTAAACAACATTTTTAAAGCAGTTAATTAATCTAATAGGGTCACAATTCGGGGAAATAATTTTTGAGTCTAAAATGAATTATCAACTATTCACACCAGTCTTAGGAAGATAAATGATCCCATTTTTCTTGTAAATAGTTCAATTGTATCTTTTAGAGTTTTTTTATCATATGCCGCGGGCCACTGAAAAATAGTTAGCGGCCACAAATGGCCCCCGGGCCATAGTTTGGACACTGCTGGTCTAGCATCTTTCTTATGCCTACACGACAGTTCATGTCAAAAGATGCCACCTGTTCATAGAGCTCTTACGAGTCCATATAAATACAAAAAGACTTCACACCAAGAAAGAAAACAACAGGACGAAGAAGAAAATGAAGAAGCAGCGAATCATACAGAGTCTACAAACTTACAAACATGGCATAAGATTGAGAGCGTGGAGTTGCATTTGATTGGCTGGAGATGCACGTGCTCTCATTACGCAGGATGCTTAGCAAAGAGGCTGGATCGGACTGGAGTTCTGCAGCTTTGTCTGAAAATCATTTTTATAATATATATTTTTTTAAATAACAATGCCATATCAATGTCCATTTTTCTTTGAGTGATTCTCATTTTAAAATATGTCTAAATAAAAAAGGGCATAGTGTAAATTCTATATGGATGTCTGTACTCAGGTTGCCATCCGGAAACATATTAGTAGGGTGAACATATTTTCATTTTCAAAAAACATGACACTCGGCCCAGCCTCGATGTACTTAAATGATATTTGAAGATCACTCAAAGATGCCATACATTACAAATATTTTAACATATGCCTCCTCTGTATGCGCTGAAAATAAAACAATTTAAAAAAAATAAAAATAAAAATAAAAAAAAACTCTTGATGTCTGATGAATAAATAGTGACAAATTTAAGCCAGGAAAGTGAGATAAGTAAAACGGTGACCATACTCTTTTCTTTTTTTTTTTTTTTTTAATTAATGCTAAATATAAAAAAATATATATACTAATATAAAATACTGCCCATTGCCAGATGAGATAGGCGCCAGTACCCCCCGCGACCCTTGTGAGGAATAAGCGGTCAGAAAATGGATGGATGGAATTTTGGACCATATTTGGAGGCTGTATCTTTTTTTAAGGTAGGTACTAGGGGTTCAGCCAAAAAAAAAAATCGATTCATAAAAGAATCGAGATTCTCATTTATTAATCGAATCGAGATTAATATAAAAAAATAAATTTTATTTAAATTAGAAATGAAGAAGAAGGGCAAAAGGCAGTTGGTAGTTGTATTTACATTATCCACACATGCACTTTACACTCCATAACTATGTAAACAACCCAACAGTGTAGAAGTTGTGATATGGCTTAGCGCAGGTCAATCATAAGCACAAATAATGTTTCGTGTGTCACGCTGCATTGTATAAAGGGCTTGAAATTGTCAGGCAAACTGCACGAGTAACATCCAAATCGACACAGTGAACTTACCACATGGGTGGCTTGAGAGATTATCCTGATAGTTCTCATTTCTCACCGGATCTTTGCGAGTGAGATGGGCCATGTTATCCAAAGAGATAGAAGAAGAGGAGGAGGAGGAGGAGGAGGAGGAGGAAATCCCATGATGTGCACCATTTTTAGCCTTTAAAGTGCCAGAATGCCCAGAGGCTGTTCCAGGAGATTTACATTTCTCCTTTGTTGCTGCTACTGTGCTTTTTAACACAGTTGAACACGTCGGGGGGTTCTCTTTTGGCTTCTGGGTTTTTATACAAACAAGGTTTTTAGGCTGGGTGGCATGAGCACCAATGTTTGGCTGTAAAGTTACAATGTCTGTTTTCAAACTCTTTCGCTGAGAGATATTGAAAGGCTTAGGCCTGGTGCATGACTTTTTCTTCTTGACTTTCCCCTGCGGTTAAGTAATATGATGTTAATAAAAGAAAGAAGAACACAAATCAATGTCAAAAATCACACACGCACGGAACGACACACTCACAGCCAAAGTTTTCTCCTCCCACTGAGTAACAAGAAAAGGTGGAGGAGGAGGATGGTGAGACTTGACCAGCACTGGAAGTCTGCTCACTCTTGGCCGCACGAGTGTGTTCCTCTCAGGATCTTGGTTCTCTGAATCCCTGTCAGGAAGGTGCAGTGTGGGTACAGGCTTTGAGTTCTGTGGCTCCAGTGGTATTTTGTTCTCATTTTTCACTCTGACGGAAAGACATTAAAGGTGAAACTGATCAAGTTATGTTTCAAATGAGTGACAGACAGGCACACAGACAGACAGACCATGGTGATGATAAACTATTAACAATATTTCACAAAAGACAGAGAAGAGGTCGTTTGTTGACTCTGATCTAGTTGAACAACACTCACTGGAGTTTTCGCTGCACAGACCAATTATAATCTAAATGTAATTGCGGGAGGCAACACAAGACACCATACTCACTCTTGACACAATCAGTAAACAATCGCTGCATAATTTACACGTTGTACGTCAGACAAACCGATAAAAGCAGCACTCTTATTACTTTTTTTTACCTCATAATTAGCCCCTTACCTACTAAAGTATGCGTTGGACCCATCTTCCCTTTTCTCTCGAAGAACTGGAGGAGATGCTTCCATTATTCAGTCGTGTCGAATAATACGAGAATGACTGGAGCGTGAAGAAAACAAATCATTTGAGCAACCGTTTAAAATTGGTCATTGCATTACGAGTTACGAATTTTTTATTTTATTTTTTTACAGTAGATGTGACGACACAACGAGAGCGTAAGAAACAAAAACGCGTTTAAAAAAAATAAAAGGATTTTTTTTAAGCCAACACAGAGGGTATTTTGACACCATTGCTGAACATTCGTACTTATGTTAACTAAAGACTGTCAGACGATAAAACACCGTGTTACTCACCCACAATATCCTTATTTTGCTTTCATTAGTTTGTCGCCCGTTTAAAGACCTCTTGAAAAGCTCTTTCACGCCACCAGTTGACTGTCAACTTCCTGGTCTAGCGACCGTTTGTATATACCGCGCTTTGCCATTGGCTGTAATCAAAACTGTATCAGCCAATCACCACACGTGTGTCGCTTAGCTGCGTTTCCTTTGGCCAATGAGCGATGGAGTTGCGTAAACAACCCCGTGGCTAATACACGAAAGTTAACAAATTTAATGGTTAATAATAATAATAAGTTAATAAATAGGTTTGTATTGGGCAACTGGTGGCCGACCACACTCTGAATAGCCCCTTGATCAATTTAAAACAAAGAGTTTTTATTTTTGACTGTTTACAAAACTTAATTAAATATTCAAAGATGTATTTCTCGAAAAACGAGGATAAATATGAGACAAAAGTCCGGAACAATTGATATATATATATATATATATATATATATATATATATATATATATATATATATATATATAATATTTTTTTCAAAAATATTGAAAAAATGAATGAATGAATGAATGAATGAATAAATGAGTTGCTTTGTTACAGACTCAAGGTCCAGACACAAACAAACCAAATTCACAATCTAAAAACACAACTATTCAAAAAATATATACATATTACACACCAAGGTAATATTAAAGGGACTAGCGCCATCTAGTGGTGAACTAATAATTCATTCATGAACTGTTAGCCTGGGTGGTGCTTGATTCGAGTGTTTTACTCAATGCGGAGACCGCAGCTTACCTTCCACAGTTCTTGTGATTCAGGCCCGTCGCTTGTCACTTTCTGCTTTTCTCTTGCAAGATTGCAAGAAGTTGCTGTCACTCAACGAGATAGCTGTTTGCTTGTGCGATATAATAATTGTGGTAGGCTTGCGAAATATGGTCCCTCTGAGCCACCGTAGTGTGTGTGTTGCTCCTTGCTTCTAATGCTATTCTTTGACCACTTGATGGCACGAAGTACTACACACTGTGTCTTTAATAGAGAAGTATTTTTTTTCTTTATTCAATACTTTCCATTTTCAATCAATCCATTACAACGAACCAAACAATACAAAAAGAAATAAAAACAAACAAACAAACAAACAAACAAAAAACACACAAGAAACAAGAAATGCTAGGGGGTAACTAAAAATATGTCAAATTAAATAAATATGTTACATTCAACACAAACTGAAACAGTCTTCATCGCCTTTTTGTTCTTACAATCTCTAATAGATAGAAAATAAAGCCTGAGTTCGTTAATGAAGGCCAAAAAAGAAGGCTTAATTCGCATAAATTTACACTTATGAACGTGAAATTTTGCCAAAATAATAAATAAATGAATCAAAAACACCTTTGCGTTGCTCTTTCCACTTTTTTTTTTCAACAAAACCAAAAATGAGTTTCTTCCAAAATAAAACAAATTCTTTGTCAAAATAAGTTCTTATAAAAGAACGCAGCCTAGACCAGAAAAGATTCACATGATGACACAGCAAAAATACGTGAACCATTAATAGAGAAGTGGCGTCATATAAAAGGCAACAATGTTTCCAGAAATGGAACTGGTGTCATGTGGCACAAGCTGATGTTTGATAAGCGTGCAATACTGCAGCCTCTCTGTCAAGCAAGTTGATTGTGTTCTAATAAATGTCAATGCAATGATATCCTTATTTATTTTATTTTTCATTTTTTATTATTATTTTTTTTATTCACTTGGGTTTTGGACCGGTGTCGAGGGATACTGGTTTGGCTGCCAAGTAGGGGTGTGGTAAAAAAATCGATACGGCAATATATCGTTGCGGGCCTCGTTACAATACACGTATCGATACGCAGGCGTCAGAATCGATATTGCTCATTAAATTTAAATAGGCAGTTTGCCTTTGCAGCTTGCATTGTGCCTAAAAAAATAAAAACTAGCAGCGTCTTTGAAGTTAATTGCCTTCAATTAATGCAAAAATAGCTCACCAGTGATTGGACACTGTGTCTTGCTAAGAAAAATGAAAGCAGAGGAACAATAACAACATTTATTTACTTATAAACGTAACCTGGCACGTGTCTTAATGTACCAATTTTCGTATTATTTTGTTTAAAAACGAAATAGAATGTGTTACATGAAAAAAAAAATGCTTTTTATTTCCCCAAATATTTCAAATAAGCACATTTTAGAGCTGTAATTCTAATAATTTGATATTTTTGCTCATAACGGCTCATGCCTATTAATACATTTAGACCAGGCATGCCGCTAGGTGGTAAACCAGAAGAGCTACTAACTAAAATATTTTTGTCAGTCAGCATAACAAACGTATCCTTTAAGTATACATCCATCCATCCATTTTCTGTACCGCTTATTCCTCACAAGGGTCGCAGGGGGTGCTGGCGCCTATCTCAGCTGGCTCTGGGCAGTAGGCGGGGGACACCCTGGACTGGTTGCCAGCCAATCGCAGGGCAACACAGAGACGAACAACCATCCACACCCACAAGCACACCTAGGGACAATTCGGAGCACCCAATTAACCTGCCGTGCATGTCTTTGGAATGTGGGAGGAGACCGGAGTACCCGGAGAAGACCCACGCGGACATGGGGAGAACATGCAAACTCCACCCAGGAAGGCCGGAGCCTGGACTCGAACCGGAGTCCTCAGAACTGGGAGGCGGACGTGCTAACCACTCGCCACCGTGCCACTTAAGTATACATATGACTGTTTTTATAAAATGCAAGAAAATTAACTCATTCACTCCCAGCCATTTTCATGTTCTATTGCTATCAAAAAAAAAATGTGTCTCTTTCATCAGGGAAAAAAAAAAAAAAAGTACAGTATATATATTTTTTTAGGTTTTTATGTTTTGTAGCATTAGCATTAGAATTAGCTAAGTTTCATCATTATTCACAAACCTGTTGAAAATACTGGGAAAAAGAGCTTGTTGCAACATGGACCTGGTTGATCTCTTATACTTTGCTGCCACCTGCTGGCCGTTTTTTTATTGTAACAATTACCATCGCTTCAGGTCAGAAACCGCATCAAAACCTTCAGCATAGAAAAACCTAAACAACGTATAAATACGTTTTTGGGAGTGAATTAGTTAATGTAATATATCGGGATACGTATCGCCTTGAAGCTCAAGTATTGGGATACATATGTATCGCGATATGTATCGTATCGTGACACATGTATCGTGAAACGTATCGTATCGTGAGGTTGGCGGGAATACCCAGCCCTACTGCCAAGTGTATGTTTGATGATGATACCGTATACTCACCGTGGAGCCCTCCTTGAACGTATCCTCTAAGTCTCTTTAGGTACTACCGACGACATCCAGCAGGTGTCGCTGCCACGCAGGAGATCAACATCCTGCTGCGCCTGCGTGACCGTGACCGCGACCGCAGCGCGAACACAGCGGACGCGGGTGTGTGCCTGTCACCAAGAGGCAGCGGAAGGAAGAAGACAGTGTACAAGATAGAGGAAATCAGAGCGTGCAAACATGGACCTGCGCTCGGAGCTACTCAAGTCCATCTGGTATGGCTTCACGGCACTGGATTTGGAGAGGAGTGGAAAGGTCTCCAAGTCTCAGCTGAAGGTGAGTGGATATATCTATCAAATGTTCTCCTTGGAAAAAAATATATATAACAGTGTCATTTCCTCCGTCAAACTCACACTACCTCTTAAAGTAGGAGTTGGTGTTGCATTGCTTGAATTCCAACCATTTCCCTTACGAGTTTTATTTGATCTATTCTTGTACAAAGTGTCACATAACAGACGGAAGTTAAGCGGCAATAGAACAAAAGTCTAGTATAGGAACTTGAGTCCCCACTTCTTAGGCGTGTGAATTGCCTCGTATCTGACGACTCGATTCGTCTCACGATTCACAAGTCACGATTCGATTCGATACCGATTAATCCCGATACGAATTCATAAGTCGATTGTTGCGATTTTTTTTTTAATTCAAATTTAGAAAACACTAATCCGTAAAGTTGTAGAGTGTAAGATTTGTATGAAAATGTATTATTTATTTATCTGAAACTTCAGTTTTATACAGGTTTCATGTTTGATCAGCATTCAAATAAAATATTAAGGCTTAACGTTCCATTAATATAACATTCTTCTATGCTTAAGGTGTGAACTCTAACCCGAATTAAGACGTTTTATTGAATATTTTTCCATTAAAAATGGAAGTGTAAAAATCGATTCAGCCGCCTATTGAATCGATTCGAGAATTGCGCGACGTAGTATCGCGATATATCGGCGAATCGATTTATTTATTTTTTTAACACCCCTAGTGTGTATAGTGTAAAGTGGTCCTGTGGCACTGGACCTGTCGGAGCAAACCGCCTGTTGAACTGAGAGTAAACAACACAAGTCTTGTGTGTACGTGTGTGTATGTGCGTGTGCGAGCATATGTGTGTCAAAGGGACATTGTTACAGTGAGATCTCAGACAACGTGCGAACGTGTTGGTCATTGTCTCTGTTTTCAATGCAGGCTGTGTTTTTCCTTGGCCTCATGGTTGATTATGTCACTCCAGCTCACACTTCATTCCAGCCACCTATGCTCCTCAGCCCCATGACAGGGCTTATCCGCCACATACACGCTGCCAGTGTACGACAGGGCACTGTGCGCTTTTTTGCTCACAAAAGCTGTTAGCATGGCCTCGATAGCAGCAGATGTTTTTCTCGAGTGGGGACTTGAGACAGGATGTGGTTGGGGAGTTTGACGCCTTGCAGCATGTTTCACAATACCTTCAGGTGAAGGCACTCATGGCAGTCTGTTTAATTAACGAAAACCTCTATTACTTAACAATTGGTGACATAAATTATGTTGTATAGTTTTTAGTTTTCGTGTAGTTTTTCATTATGTACATAATGCCTTGTGGCATGTTGTGTCCGAAATCCAGATTTGGTTCCAAACCCGCCAGTTGAGAATCACTACACTAGTTAAGTAGTCACTAATTTGCGAAGGTATGGCCATGGGGGACTGACATATTTTAAAACTTTTCCCATATATAAGGCGCACCGCATTATAAGGTGCACCTTCAATGAACGACATATTCAAAAAAGCGTTGTCTACATATAAGGCGCACCACGCTATAAGGCGCACCTTCAATGAATGACATATTTTGAAACTTTTTCCATATATATAAGGCGCACCTTCAATGAATGACATATTTTAAAACTTTTTCCATATATATAAGGCGCACCTTCAATGAATGACATATTTTAAAACTTTTCCCATATATAAGGCGCACCGCATCATAAGGTGCACCTTCAATGAACGACATATTCAAAAAAAGCGTTGTCTACATATAAGGCGCACCACGCTATAAGGCGCACCTTCAATGAATGACATATTTTGAAACGTTTTCCACATATATAAGGCGCACCGCATTATAAGGCGCACCTTCAACGAATGACATATTCCAAAACTTTTCCATATATATATATATAAGGCGCACCGCTTTATAAGGCGCACCTTCAATGAATGACATATTCAAAAAAGCGTCTACATATAAGGCGCACCACGCTATAAGGCGCACCTTCAATGAATGCCATATTTTGAAACGTTTTCCACATATATAAGGCGCACCGCATTATAAGGCGCACCTTCAACGAATGACATATTCTAAAACTTTTCCATATATATATAAGGCGCACCGCATTATAAGGCGCACCTTCAATGAATGACATATTCAAAAAAGCGTTGTCTACATATAAGGCGCACCTTCAATGAATGACATATTTTGAAACGTTTTCCACATATATAAGGCGCACCGCATTATAAGTCGCACCGTCAATGAATGACATATTTTAAAACTTTTTCCATATATACAAGGCGCACCTTCAATGAATGACATATTTTAAAACTTTTCCCATATATAAGGCGCACCGCATTATAAGGCGCACCTTCAATGAATGACATATTTTAAAACTTTTTCCATATATATATATATATATATATATATATATATATATATATATATATATATATATATATATATATATATATATATATTATATATATATACATATATATATAGGCGCACCGCACCGCATTATAAGGCGCACCTTCAATGAATGACATGTTTTCATTTTTTTTCCATATATAAGGCGCTACAGTAGAGGCTGGGGTTACGTTATGCATCCATTAGATGGTGCTGCGCTAAAGGGAATGTCAACAAAACAGTCAGATAGGTCAGTCCAACTTTATTAATAGATTACAAACCAGCTTTCTGACAACTCCATTCACTCCCAAAATGAATAAACAGCTGTTTTATTATTAGTACTAGCTAGCGATCCAAGATGGCGGGACCTTCTGCGCATGCGCGTCACCGAGCGTGAAGGGTCACCGATAGCGTCTCGACAGCGAGACCTGTTGCGGCTCAATATTGATCCGTATATAAGACACACTGGATTATAAGGCGCATGGTCAGCTTTTGAAAAAAATTGAAGGCTTTTAGGTGCGCCTTATAGTGCAGAAAATACGGTACTTTAAATACACGTCTCACTCAGAATATCAAACCTGCAGTTCCCATAAAAAAAAATAAAAAAAATGTTGAAACTGACTCCATCCTTGTGGATTTGCAGGTGTTATCACACAACCTCTGCACAGTGTTGCGCATCCCGCATGACCCAGTTGCTTTGGAGGAGCACTTCCGCGATGATGATGACGGTCCAGTCTCCAGTCAGGGTTACATGCCCTACCTCAACAAATACATCCTCGATAAGGTGATTTCATTTCATTATAAATATACTGTACATTCTGTAAGATGGGGTCATCCACATGGTGGGGGGCACCAGGCAGCCCCTAAAGAACCCAATGAGTGGCGTGTGGGCCCTTTGTAATAATAGCTCACCAGTGATGGGAGGGACATCGTGATTTCATGGCACTACATTTTAAAAGTGACATTGTGACATGTACCTAATTGAATTAAGTTTTTTTTTTTTTTAGGTGAACATGTTTTTGGAAGCATTCGGATTGTGCTTGACATTCTGACTACAAGATGAACCCCCTAAATTCACATCATACAGTAGACCCAAGCCTGATGGTTTGGTGCTAACTAGGGGTGTGAATTACCTAGTACCTGACGATTCGATTCGTATCACGATTCACAGGTCACGATTCGATTCGATACCGATTAATCCCGATACGAATTTATAAGTCGATTGTTGCGATTTTTTTTCATTCAAATTTAGAAAATACTAATCAGTAAGCTTGTAGAGTGTAAGATTTATATGAAAATGTATTATTTATTTATCTGAAATTTCAGTCTTATAGAGGTTGTAATCTGTTTCATGTTTGAACAGCATTAAAATAAAATATTAAGGCTTAATGTTCCGTTCATATAACATTCTTCCATGCTCAAGGTGTGAATCCTACAAAAAAAACAAAAACAAAAAAAAAAAAAAAACGATTCTGCCGATTATTGAATCGATTCGAGAATCGCGCGGTGTCGTATCGAGATATATCGCCGAATCGATTTTTTTTTTTACACCCCTAGTGCTAACAATATCGTTTTCATTTTTTCGTAGGTAGTCGAAGGCTCCTTCAACAAGGAAGATGTGGACGAGCTGTGTTGGACTCTGACAGCTAAGAAGAACTACAAACCCAACAGAAATTCAAACACAGTTCTGGCAGAGCGTGACGCATTTCGGCTTTGGTGCCTTTTTAACTTTCTGTCGGAGGACAAGTACCCTCTGGTGATGGTCGCTGATGAGGTTGGTCAAACGCAGAATTGGGCAATTTATTTTCTAAATGGTCTATGTGAGAAACAGGAATTTGTTGTTCCTTAAACCGAATATCGTCATTAAGGTCACGGCCCCTATTCCAGCTGTGCAAGAGGCGAGGTACACCCCAAATTGGTTGTCAGCCAATTGCAGGGTACAAATAGACTAACATCCGTACACATATTCACATCTACACTGAAAAAAAAAACAACTTGTAAGATTTACTTAAAAAATATCATTGCAAGTATTTGCACTCTAAGTTATACAGAACTCTTAACCCAATACATCTTAGTACTTGGACTAAATTTGTTGAAATAAATACGAACAACCATAAACACTCACAATCACACCTTGGGACAATTTAGTCGCTCCACTTAACCTACTATGCATGTTTTTTTGGAATGTGGGAGGAAACCAATTAAGCACAGGGAGAACATGCAAACTCCAGTCAGGAAGGCCGAATTCCGGAGTCGATCTCGCACCCGCTGTAAAAGGGAGGCGGCTGTGCTAACCAGTCAGCCACCATTCCTCTAATAAACCAATGGCAGATAATGTTAAAGAAAGCTCTTTTGTTTAGTTCTGAAAGTGCAATAGAGATTCAAATTACAAAATAAAATACAAACCACCCCCGAATTTAGGATTCATTTATAATACATTAACCAAATTGCAGAAAAAAAAATGAAAACTTCAAGCTTCAGTTAAATAGTTAAAGTTATCGTGCGGATTTTTTTTAACATGAATCTCAATTTGATCCTCACCTCCCGTGTGTGCGATCAGCACTGACTTACCACGGGTTTTCACTGACTGCGGTTGCGGTGCGGTGCGTCTTGACTGCGTGCTCCGGACGGGTCAATTTTTTTGTCAATCCACACCGGCTCCGCACAGCTGCGGTCCGGCAGCTCCGTCGCCGCCCATTTCCCAACGTGTCTCGCGGGACCGTGCGCGCGCGATCATGTGGCATTTCACAACGACAAACATACAGAAAGTCTGTGCTTCTTCTGCTATGAGATTCCATGCAGCATCTTTTTTTTGGTTGTCCTTGTAAAGTATATTAATAACGAGAGTCGGGTCAGTGCGTGCTCAAGGCGAGCGCCACTCTTTATTTCTGTCTTCCGCGTCCGGCTGCCGCTCAGTACGGCAAGCGAGACGGGCACAACAAGCAATCGCGAACATCAAACTCACAATACATTACAGTCCTTATAAAAAGGATGTGCCGTGTCATATATTATTTTGTGGTTTTCCACCTCCAATATAAACCTCTCCTCGTCCATGTTCGCTGGTGTCTAAACCGTGAATGAGCACATGGCCCGGCGACGCCCACGTCACGTTCTGCTGATAAGCTTGCGAAATACGAGCTGGCGAGTATTTTATTCTGAAAGGTAACCGGAAATTTATTTTGAAACTGCGTCGGTCTTCCTGTCCCGCTCGATGTGTTTTGTGCTAGCTTGCCATTTGCCGGAGGCCTACCGCATGCGGCGTCCGGCAAAAATAGAAAATAGGCTATCCTTGCGGAAGGCTTGCGGCACGCCGCAGGCCTTCCGCAGTCAACACGCAACGCACCCGCAAGCGGTGTAGACTGCACCATTCGAATGAATGGAATCTAATTGCTTGCGGCGCCGCACCGCACCGCAACCGCACCGCAACCGGTGAAAACCCGGGGTTACCCCTGACAGCGTTCGGTGACACCAGTTCCGGTTCAGCGTTGGACGAGAGGAAAATAGTCCAGCAAGCTGGCTGGGGTCTCGGAAATAAATCGTTTTTCTTCTAAAAACTATTTGTTTTCAAAAGCGTGATACATTTCCATCACAATACTCTTTCCTGAATAAAGTCAGACGCCATTACCGCCAGCCACTACTTTTCTGTTCGTTCGTATCACTGCGCGGCGCCCTGGAGAGCGCTAACCGACGCACTGCAGCCAGCTAGCTGATACTTCCGCCGAAAAGGCAAACAACTTCAGGCGGAAGGATCAGCTGGCAGCAGTGCGTCAATTCGCTGTCTACAGGGCGCCGCGCAGTGATACGAACGAACAGAAAAGTAGTGGCTGGCGGTAATGGCGTCTGACTTTTTTCAGGAAAGGAGTATTGTGATGGAAATGTATCACACTTTTGAAAACAAATAGTTTTTAGAAGAAAAACGCTTTATTTACGACACCCCAGCCAGCTTGCTGGACTATTTTCCTCTCGTCCAACGCCGAACGCTGTCAGGGGTAAGTCAGTGCTGATCGCACACACGGGAGGTGAGGATCAAATTGAGATTCATGTTAAAAAAGCCGAACGATCCCTTGAAATAGTTAAATGTTAACTTAAGTGTGAAGCAAAAGACTATATATACGTTGGGAACTGAATAATACACACAAGTCAAATTCTATGTTTCCTGGATGACATTAAGCAGGAAAAATAATTCAATAATGATTAAATAATTAAAAAACACACTTATATATTACGTTAGTGTACATACATAGTGTAATTAGTGTACAACGTGCAATATAATGTACGTTAAGCATTTAAACATGTCAACATAGAAATTTCTCTCTCTCTCTCTCTGTCTATGCTAACATACCACTTAACACTTTTTTTTAAATCACAATCTCAAAAGATATTGATGAATATAGGTTTTTGAAATATATGTTTTTAGTTTATTTGCTGGGGAAACAAATGTGGTTGTTCGAGGTTATATTGCCGTCTTGTTCATTCCAATGAGAAGGCTGTGATCTGTAAAAACAAACATGTCAAAAGATCATATACAAGCACCAAGTGCACTCTTGACTGAAAACTTGTTCCCTGCATCATGGAACACGCAGACACTTTTTACGCCACAATTCGGGCTCCTGTCTTACTTTCAACCTCGCGTTTTTGGTTTCCTGTCATTTGGTTTTCACAGACGTTTTCAAGAAAAAGGCCGACATTCAGAGCCCAGATTGGTTTCTGAGCGCCACTACATTCACTTTCTAAACTGCACACAGTGCACAGTGTGTCAAGAAAAATACAATGACGCTCTGTACTCAACTCAACTCAACTTTATTTATAAAGCACTTTAAAACAAGCATTGCTGTATACAAAGTGCTGTACATGAAACAGAAATCGGTCGAGCAGTAAAGAATAAGATGAGAAAAACAAAAGAACAAAGCAAAAATTTTAGTGAGTATACAAGTATTTTTTTATATATTTTTTTAGCCTGGGAATTCACAAAACAGGAACGCAATCTTTGCGAGGGAACGCAAAGTTTTGTTTTTTTCTACCATGTCACCTTAGGGCAGGGGTGTCAAACATACGGCCAAATGGGTTTAATCCGGCCCGCGAGATGATTTTGTAAAGTTAAAAATAATAATAATAAACTCGCAATGTCGGACTAATTAATCAGCCGGCCACAATCAAAACATATAGATTTGTAATTTCAAAATGAGCAATGCAACTTGTACGGGGAATCGTCATCCTGGATGTCATTATTTTACACACAACTTAAACTACGGTTTAATTATTATTGTTTTTTTTGTAATCATACACCGAATTAAACGTGTTAAATACGACACAAATTTAATTACTGGTAACGCAAATGGATATCACAAGGATTAAACGTCCTTTTAACATCATTAACTGCACCATGCAATGCATTCTGGGAATATATATGCAAAACAGGTCGATTTAACACATCCGGAAAAGTGTTGCCGTGTTCCATTTGCATTCGTGTTATTTTTCTGAACAATATGATTACAGTTCAGCTGCATAATTTAGGGCTGGTCCACGAAAGTCTGCGTATAAATGACGGCAATTGTTTTTAAGTTATATACCGTTGTTTTCCCGATGCTGCCCACTTGATAATAGGGATGTAACGATATGCAAACATCACGATGCGATATTATCACGATATGAAGGTCACGATATGATAATTATCACGATATTGTGGGGACGTTGGTGATATTTAAAAAAGATCACAATATTGTAAAAAAGAGAGCTCATACTAAAAAAAAATAAAAAAAAATATTGTGCTTTTGTACATAACAGTAATACATATAAACCGCCTACAATCTCTAATAACAATATTGAGGCACTTACTTGGTAATGCAAGCACACATTGATCGCTTCACAAGCAAATTAGGCTCCCCTTCATCTGACAATTAGCATACATTTTAAACATAGAAGGCCAAAACATCCCTAATGAAAATTAAATAGCACTAATAAACTAGCCACTAGAGGGTGCTAGAACTGCACAAATGGAAATCAAACTGACTTTTTTAACAAATGTGTTCCTTTTAAATATTGTGAATATGACGACGACGATATTGTGGCAGTTTTAATATCGCGATATCACGATATTGCCCTTATCGTGACATCCCTACTTGATAATAATTTATTGATTGATTGAATTTGTATTTATTATTATTATTATTATTATTATTATTATTATTATTATTATTATTATTATTATTATTATTATTATTATTATTATTAATTCAATCTCTGGTGTAATAACCTTATTTATTGATTGATTGAATTTTTACTTTTTATTTTATTTATATTATTATTATTAATTCAATCTCTGGTGAAATAACCTTATTTATTGATTGAATTATTTTTTATTTTATTATCTGTTCTCATTGCTGCTGGACATGTAAATATCCCAGAGGGAGCCATCCCAAAGGGATCAATAAAGTCAAGTCTAAGTCTAATATATTTTCCTCCATGCGGCCCCTGAGCTAACGTGAGTTTGACACCCCTGCCTTAGGGGCTCCGTAGTAGCTTATAGCATAGAAGTAGCTGGTATAGCACTGCATGGTAATCATGAAAACATGAATCTCTCTGCATATCTTTTTTTTTTTTTTTTTTTAATCCACCCCCCCCCCCCCCCATACAGGTGGAGTACCTACTCAAGAAGATCTGCGCAGCAATGAGCATTGAGTTCAATTGTGTTGAACTGGAAGACTTATTCTCCCAAGAAGCAGTGCAGCAGAGAGGCATCACAGTTTGGATGTTTTTGGAGATGATGGATGCAGGAAAGCTGGCCAGAGGCATCGATAGGAGTGTCATCAGCATGGCGATAGAGGAAGTATACAGGGAGATAGTCGGCGATGTCCTTAAAGAGGTAGTAGCCGTGCGTGCGTGCGTGTGTGTTCTGCATCTGCTTTCAGTCCTGACATTGTGCGCGTGCGTGTGTGCGTGCGTGCGTTGCAGGGTTATTTGTGGAAGAGAGGCCATCTCAGGAGAAACTGGAAGGAGCGCTGGTTCACGCTCAGACCGAGCAACTTGTTCTACTACACCGGGGAGGACCGCAAGGAGTGCCAGGGCAACATTGCTTTGGATGGCAACTGCTGTGTGGAGGTAAAGGCAGCAAATGCTGGTTGCAAATATGGCCTCTATTTCCGTTAACTCTTTGGACCAACTAGGGCTGCGCAATTAACTCATTCACTGCCAGTCCAGGACAAAAAAAAAAAAAATCTTTGACGTCTAAAACCGTCTATGGCAGTGAATGTGTTAATCGAAATTCAATTACAATTTCAATCTTTCAATCTTCAATTTTACAAAATCAGCATAATCGTTAAAAAAAAAGATGATTAATGCTCTTTTTTTTTTGTTGTTTAAATGTTTAAATGTCTTTTTTTTATTTTAAAATAACACATTTAATACATGTTTCATCCAAAAGGAACTTGCATAATTATAGTGTTTCAAAGAATTTTGTCTTAATATTTTTTATTATTATTTTTTTTTTTTACGCTTGAACATTTTCTTGTTTTGTACAAAAAAATATAAAAATAAAAATAAAATAAAATAAAAATCATCCTGCACTCAAACTTCAAGTTTTTGTCAGCATAAATAAATAAATAAATACATACATAAATATAATAAATATTATTATAAATTATGTTTGGTCCAAAAGGAACTTACATAATTAGTGTTTTTTTATTTTTTTATTTTTTTTTTAAGTTTTAATATTTTTAAATGCTTAAACATTTTCTTGTTTTGTACCAAAAAATACAAATAAAAATAATCGTTTGAATAATCGTGATTTCAATTACTTCTAAAATAATCGTGATTATTATTTTTTCCATAATCGAGCAGCCCTAGGACCAACTTTCCCTCTTAGCTGCGCGCGTGCGCAATCGCGCAGTGCTCTCACCAAAAAAAAATCCTAACCTGCAGCTGTATTTACTGTTTGTATTTTTTATATTATCTTCTTATAAACAAATGATAACTTTATATAGTACGTGTGTTTAATGGAGTGGGAAAGTAAAATGTGACAAACAAAAAAACAACAACAGCCATGTCGTGTTGTGGGGACGGAGCCGCTCCGTTCAAAATGAATGAGAATTACGTCACTACGGTGACGCCAGCAGGCGCGCGCACCACGCACGCAACAGGACACCATTCCCACTTCACTTACAGTTTTAATAGCAGTTTGGGTGCACACACAGTTGTTCTACTGCACTTTGAAGCATGCATACATGATACAAACACTCAGCAATGACGAGACTGCAGTGACGCAACCGCGCCATTCAGGAAGTCCAAATATGGGCCTAGTTTACGAGCCTCTTCAATGAGGCGTTTCAGAAATGTTCACGTTTGAATAAATTACGTTTTCCATTATTTTTGAGTGGACGATGTAGGCCCATATTGATAAAAATTGTTTTGAGACTTTATTATGCCTAAAATAAGCTGTGATTAAAGACAAGTAACAAACTAGGGCAGAATCTAATCGTCTGAAAAATGATGTACAAGGTTTGAATTTTTTTTGTAACATACATACGTCATGTAATTTATGATCTCAGGTTTTGGACAGGTGTAATACTGGTTTGGCTGCCATGTGCATGTATGATGTTGTCAAGAGCTTACTGTATAGAAATGGACTCAGTTGGGTTTACATTTCACAGCCAATTTTATCCTGATGGCCTTTGTGTTCATTTCATTGTTCATGGTTCTGACAACATGATGCGGACAAGCTTTTGAATAGCCCTCACAGATATAGCTTATAAGAGAAAATGTATATATGCGTTAATTTCATAACAATGACGTGCATGTAGTGCTTCTTGCAGTCTTAGCCGTACAACCATACGCCATGCATGGCGGCATTTCACTGTGGAGACAGTAAATTAATATGAAAACGCTGCGGGAAAACGAATATTTTCAAGTTTGGTCGGCTTAGTGGTTGGCAACGTAAGATGGCTGCCGGTGGCTTCACTTCTCGCTATGGTGAATAAGTGGCATTGCGAGTTTGTATATAAGTCCATGGATGTCGCACACCCTAATCCATGGATTGCTCAAGAAGTTTGCGTGAATGCTAGGGGTGTGCTCAAAAAATCGATACGGCAATATATCGTTGCGGGCCTCATTACAATACACGTATCGATACGCAGGCGTCAGAATCGATATTGCTCATTAACTTTAAATAGGCAGTTAACGTTTGCCTTTGCAGCTTGCATTGTACCTAAAAAATAAAAACCAGCAGCGTCTTTGAAGTTAATTGCCTTCAATTAATCCAAAAATAGCTCACCAGTGATTGGACACTGTCTTGCTCAGAAAAATGAAACCAGAGGAGGAATATCAACATTTATTTACTTATAAACGTAACATGGCACGTGTCTTAATGTACCAATTTTCGAATTATTTTGTTTAAAAACGAAATAGAATGTGTTACATGAAAAAAATGCTTTTTATTTCCCCAAATATTTCAAATAAGCACATTTTAGAGCTGTAATTCTAATAATTTGATATTTTTGCTCATAACGGCTCATGCCTAATAAATTTAGACCAGGCATGCCGCTAGGTGGTAAACCAGAAGAGCTACTAACTAAAATATTTTTGTCAGTCAGCATAACAAACATATCCTTTAGGTATACATATGACTGTTTTTATAAAATGCAAGAAAAGTAATGTAATATATCGGAACGTATCGCCTTGACGGTCATGTATTGGGATACATATGTATCGCGATACGTATCGTATCGTGACACATGTATCGTGATACGTATCGTATCGTGACACATGTATCGTGATACGTATCGTATCGTGAACATGTATCGTGATACGTATCGTGAGGTTGGCGGCAATAGCCAGCCCTAGTGAATGCACAGTCACACGGAAAATTAGAGGGAACATTGCTTTGGACACGTCACTGAAGGTGTAATGGTCTGACTTTGGTACAGGCAGCGTGGGTTCAGTTCCCATTCAATGTGAGTGTAAATGGTCGTCCGTTTTTTTTGTCAGCTCGTCGAGGTTTCTCTGCATCCAGCCTCATCAAGGTTCTTAGTCCTGCTCTCTGTTGTGACTTTGTGTTTTTGAATATAAACACTTTTACTTTTCCACTTCCATGTCCTGTCTGCTTTTGGGTGCAAATTCTGCGTCTCGCGTGACATTTACTTGCCGAATCAAAGTAAAAGACTTTATTATCATTGCATAATATCTTGCATGCTGTCTTCGTTTAAGGTGTTGCCAGACCGCGATGGTAAAAGATGCATGTTTTGTCTAAAAACGCTTTCCAAAACATATGAGATGAGTTCGTCTGACACCAAACAGAGACAAGAATGGACAACAGGTTGGGAGAAATCAATATATCACGATCAATCCGACAGGAGGTTCTTTGATTACACCTCACCTGTCATCCGCCAACAGCCATTCAGACGGCTATCAGGCTGCACGCGGAGGGGAAGACGTCCCTTCACAAGGACTTGAAGCTGAAGCGGCACGAGCAGCGTGAGCAGCGTGAGAAGAGGCAACAGGCCAAGGAGGAGGAGCTGCAGAGGCTCCGGGCCCTCCAGGAGGAACGGGAGCGGAAGCTGGCGGAACTCGAGCTCTTGAGGGAGGCGCAGAAGCAGGCGCAGGTTCTCCTGGAGCAGGACGAAGAGAGGCGACGCCAGCAACACGAGCAGCTCCAGCAGACTTTGGAGGTGCAGCTGCGGGAGGCCGAGGAGGTGAGCGACTGAGCGCGGCGGTAAACGCGAGAAGAGTCGGCTTTGAGAGATGTCCTTCTTACTAGGGCTGGGTATTGCCGCCAACCTCACGATACGATACGTATCACGATACATGTGTCACGATACGATACGTATCGCGATACACGTGTCACGATACGATACGTATCACAATACATGTGTCACGATACGATACGTATCGCGATACATATGTATCCCAATACTTGATCTTCAAGGCGATACGTATCCCGATATATTACATTAATTTTCTTGCATTTTAAAAACAGTCATATGTATACCTAAAGGATACGTTTGTTATGCTGACTGACAAAAATATTTTAGTTAGTAGCTCTTCTGGTTTACCACCTAGCGGCATGCCTGGTCTAAATTTATTAATAGGCATGGCCGTTATGAGCAAAAATATCAAATTATTAAAATTACAGCTCTAAAATGTGCTTATTTGAAATATTTGGGGAAATAAAAAGCATTTTTTTTCATGTAACACATTCTATTTCGTTTTTAAACAAAATGATACGAAAATTGGTACATTAAGACACGTGCCATGTTACGTTTATAAGTAAATAAATGTTGATATTCCTCCTCTGGTTTCATTTATCTTAGCAAGACACAGTGTCCAATCACTGGTGAGCTATTTTTGCATTAATTGAAGGCAATTAACTTCAAAGACGCTGCTGGTTTTTATTTTTTAGCTACAATGCAAGCTGCAAAGGCAAACGTTAACTGCCTATTTAAAGTTAATGAGCAATATCGATTCTGACGCCTGCGTATCGATACGTGTATTGTAATGAGGCCCGCAGCGATATATTGTCGTATCGATCTTTTGACCACACCCCTACTTCTTACTGTGCGGGTGTCAAGGTGCGAATCAGCATGCAGACGGAGATGGCGCTGAAGGAAGAGGAAGCGGAAAGGCAGCGAAAGAGGATCCGTGAGCTGGAAGAGATGCAGAAGCGACTGGAGGAGGCGCTGCAGCAGGAGATCAGAGCCAGGCTGGATGAGGAGGCCTTCCGCTATGCTCAAGCAGGGTAAAGTCGGCTTGAACCAAGAAAATATGAATGTTATTTTCCACTTTTGTTTTTGGACTGGAAGGAATTGAGATGTCACCCCCCCCCCCCCCCCCCCCCCCCCCCCCCCCCCCTGCACACATTCCCAGAATAGATGTAAAGTAGTGACAATGAAGTAATAATAAATTTACAAAGAATTACATAACATTAAGTTGGCATAGGCCAGTGCTTCTCAATTATTTTCTGTCATGCCCCCTCCCAGTAAGAAGAAAACATCTCGACCCCCCCCCATCGACTATAAATAGTATCATTTGTCTATAAAATTGTTATAAGCACACCTCTGCATAATGCTGTATCCTTAATAACGTAAAAGAGAATAAAAAAACAAAAAATGTGGACCAAGTTACAACAAAGAATAGCTTTATTAACTGTAACAGAAAAGATTTAAAGTGCATCTGAAATTAAAAACTAAAATAAAATCCTTAATTAAACTATAAACATTTTTTTACGATGTCAAACCATATGATACGGAAAAATAAAATTACATAAAATCAAGAAATAATAATGCATTCAAACTGATCATCAACATTAACTCAGGAGGACAATATTAAAAACAAAAAACAAAACTTTAATCTGCAAAACAAAATATATAAAATAATTTGTGCTGATTTTTTTACTTTTTTTTGCTGTGTGCAAAGCGCGCATGCTCAGTGCAAACAAAACCCCTACACCACAGAGCGAATGCTCCCTGCGCACACTCTGCCAATAATGAGCGCGCCACTGCCCCCTAATGTAGTGGAGGTGCAATTGCACTTTATTCTCGGACAGTAAAAAAAGATAAAAAATAAAAAAAACATGTTCCGCAGGGTCAAACGCGCCCCCCTTGATGGTGCCTCGCGCCCCCCTGGGGGGGGGGGGGCCCGCCCCACTATTTGTGAAGCACTGGCATAGGCTGACTACAGGAATGTAGATACCATTTAAATCCAAATAACTGAATACAATTATTATTCTACTTTTTACTCTAACTCAAGTTATGTAAAAGGACTTACACTTAAGTAAAAAAAAAAAAAAGCAATAATTTTAGATTCCCATTGAAAATGAAAACAACAAATACAGTAATACTTGGATTATTATTGTGCATGTCGCTCATTCAAAAAAAAACAAAAAAAAACGTCTAAGAACAGATTTTATGGCACGAATTAGTGGTGCACTATTTAGATTTGAAACATAGATGAACATGTTTGGCTGTCAAAAAAGGCATGCTAGTTTTCTTGAGGACAGCTGACACATCCGCTGAGGACCTTCTGTATAGGGGCCTTTAATTAAAAGACAAAAGATGTTTGAAGACCTTTTTGTGGATGCTCTGGGCTGGGTGCAGGTTACTTGCTGAGGAAGAGGAGAAAATGAAGGCACTGATGACCCTGCAAGAAGAGCAGGAAGAGTATATCCTGAAGACACAGCGAGAGAAGCAAGAGCTAAAACAGGAGATGGAATCCAAGTCCCGGGCCCTGGATGAGGCGCAGAGGCAGCTTGAGGAGGTCCGGGCCAACCGACACAGGGTTGACCAGGATGTTGTGGTAAGCAAAAAACACAACAGCAGTCCTCTTTTCTTTATTGCATTACTCCTGAATAGGAGCATACTCGGGTTTTCATGCACGTTTGCTAGGGATGTCACGATAAGGGCAATATCGTGATATCGTGATATTAAAACTGCCACAATATCGTCGTCGTCATGTTCACAATATTTAAAAGGAACACATCTGTTAAAAAAAAAAAGTCAGGTTGATTTCCATTTATGCAGTTCTAGCACCCTCTCGTGGCTAGTTTATTAGTGCAATCTAATTTTCATTAGGGATGTTTTGGCCTTCTATGTTTAAAAATTATGAAGGGGAACCTAATTTGCTTGTGAAGCGATCAATATGTGCTTGCATTAGCAAGTAAGTGCCTCAATATTGTTATTAGCGATTGTAGGTGAATTAATATGCATTCCTGTTATGTACAAAAGCACAATATTGTGCTTTTTTTTAGTATGAGCTCTTTTTTTTTTTTATATATATATTTGGGTTTTAAAGGGGTTATTTCCTCTGTTATGGAGAAACATAGGACTGATTCAACTGATTCAGTGATAGCTGTATAGAACTGTCTCAACAGCTCCTGTTGCAGGCCGTTCTTTTTCACTTGAGGGCCACATCCAGAAAATCAGAAGGACGCAAGGGCCACATAATGTTATGAAGAGAAATTGTGTTTAGTCCTAAAAATTGTACAAATAATTTATTTGTGCTTTTGCATATTTAGAAAAATGCAACAGTACATAAACCAATTTATTTGTAATATGGCAGTAGGGTTATTATAGTTTGGGAATTTTTCATTTTAGTTTTCATTTTGTTTTGAGTTTTTTTTTTTTTTATGTAGTTAGTTTTAATTAGTTTTCGGGGTGGTTCTGATAGTTTTTTTTATTAGTTTTAGTTCTTTAATAAATGCTTAGTTTTAGGTTAGTTAGTTTCAGTGTTAGTTTTATTTTTTATTTTTTTATGTGTATTACTTGTGCGCGTCATTATTCCAGTTTATATCAAAATAAATCTACTAAAAATCACACTTAAAATCATCCCCAAAGGCTCATGCATTAAATTAATTACCAAAGACTAAAACGAAAGACATTTTTGCTGTAATTATAGTTAGTTTTAGATTATTTACTTTTTTAAACATAAAATGTAGTTTCAGTTAGTTTTCTTTTTTAAAAAGCATCTTCGTTTTTATTTTATTTCGTTAACGAAATTGTTTTTTGAATTTTAATTTCTTCGTTAGTTTTAGTTAACTAAAATGGCACCTGTGTTTTTCGACACCCTCCCTTCTTACTTTGACCATCTCCAAACATTTTTGTTTTTATTTTATTTGAACTGAGTCAAATGCCATTTTTAGCATATGTCGTGGGCCACTGAAAATGGACGGCGGGCCGCAAATGGCCCCCGGGCCGTAGTTTGGACACCCCTGAGCTACAGGAAGTACTTCCTCTGCTGGGCCTTTTTCAGGATGGAGTTGATGTTGGTCTCCCACTTCAGGTCCTGGGAGATTGCAATTCCCAGGAACTTGAAGGTCTCAACTGCATGTTTTTTGTTTTTTTCTAATATATTTTGATGGCTTGTTTTGACCCTCTCTATATATAGGCTGCTCAAAAGAAACTCCGACAAGCGAGCACCAACGTCAAACACTGGAATGTTCAGATGAACAGACTGATGCGACCCATTGGACCTGGCGGTGAGTTTCCGCTCAATATGTGTAGTGAGATTAGAAGCGGGAAGGAACAAAATGTGGCTCAGTGCAGGTCCATAGCTTGTCATTTGGATGCCCAAGGCAAACATAGTAGAGCGTCACATCACGTAATGGGCTTTCTGTCCCTTTTTATTAAATATTCACAAGTCAAAAATCTTGATTTAACATGATTTTATCTGTCCTTCACATGCCTTTTTGTCCAGATAAAAGACCTTTGTTGAGAAGCTCCCTACCATCCTTCCAAATTCCGAGCCAGAGAGATCCTGGGCTGAATTTCAGAAGGATATCGGGATCCGAGGATCATAATGAGGAATGTAAAAAAAATGTTGACGCCGGCCTCAGATGCGATGCCGATTTAGAGACACACAACTCCCACGCTTCGAATGGGGACCTGAACGTCTCATAAATGCATGATTGATATACGATGCCTATGCAACCAATCGTTTGTATTTTAGGACTGGAGGAGTTGGGCATTTAAAACTGAAGTGGCAGCATCAAATGTTGAACAATGTTAAATATACTAATTTCATTTTCATATTTTTAATTGTCTTAATGAGGCACTGTGCCTTGCATTTTTTTTTAACCAGATCTGATCTGGATACCAAACACGCCTCAGGCTTGTATGAATGAAAATGCGAACAATTGAAACATTGTGATGTTAAAATGTAAACGTTTGGACACATATTAGAAAAGCTAACAATGCTTATCAGCATTTTCATATTTAGGCGTAGGAGGCTGCTCAAATTTTCTGTGTATAAAGATTTTGACGACATAGTACTTCCTCTTTTTTTTTTTACATGTAATGAAAGATAATTTACATAATTTCAATGTTGTGATATGTGCAACGTCACTTTACTTCATTGTGGACAATGCAACCGTATTTACATATGTACATTCAAATAATGAAACAAATGAAAAGAGTGACTGTCTGACTGTGTCTTCATTGGCTGTTTTTGTTTTGTTTTGTTTTTTTCCGGGCACTGTTGTAGATGCATCATTGGTTGCTGTTTTGGTGGTCATGTCGCTCATTGTGTGTACAGGTAATTGCTTAAAGCAGCATGGATTATGATGGGGACCAGTAAGTAATACATAACAGCAAGTAAATCTTCACATTTATATTGCTAATTCTTGGTAGGACCCGAGCAGCAGTCTTGCGTTCGTTTCAAGTCTTGCAACTAATAGCTCCCGCGACCTTTGTGAGGAAGAGGCGCTTAAGAAAATGGATGGATGGATTAATAAGCTTTGGCTTCTTTCTGCCCCTTCTCGAACCGAACACTTTTTTGTTTCTTTTTTGTTTTTGTTTTTGTATTTGTTCGAGACAAAGGTCAAATCAGATCAAATCAAATCCTTTTTAAGGACCAGAAGATGCCTGAAAACTCACCAATGTTTGCACTGGTGCGTACAATGGTGAAAATGTGTTTTAACAAGACAGAAGTGAACACAAAGTGACTCCAACTGGGGCTCGAATTGATGCCAGAAATCTGAAAAAAAATTGGCTGATAATATTAGATAGTGATAACATTTTTACCCCTCAGTCTTTCGTATATAATTCTCTACCCATTTCCAGACCCAAATAAAAATCACAAAAAAATATGAATTGCACATTCTTGATCAATCTTAGAAAATGTACATCTATCATCTAAATTTAATACATCTTGAGGCATACACATTTGTTGGATATGTTATGCAATATTATTATATGTATTTCGCATACTTTATATATAGTTATTTTCTTTTAAATTTAAAGAACCAGCTATGTTTTTCACCAATTTATATTTGCAAATTGAGAGTTCCAGAAGAATTTCCCATGAGGAATTATTTTTCTAGGATTATGAGAGCATGTTCTAATATGACGTAAGTACTTAGTTTACTCATAATAAGATATATACAATTTCTATAAAAATTTGAATTTGCGATCATATTTACTTCTTAACCTTTTGCCTCACCATGAAATTTAGCATTGTTTCAGTGCTTTATGGTGTCTGCTGTATTTTGTGTTACGAATGTAATATTTATTTATTTATTTTACAGCGGCGTACTGACATTTGACGTCAAGTGGTGGGCGGGACTTAGACATGAGTGGGTAAAGTGAAGCAAAGCGGTGAACAACAAGGAGACAGTGGCTGGGGGATTATCGCCTTTACTCGGCTGACACACACCGGTGATATGGTTGCCCGTCAAGGTGTCCGTGTAGTTTTCTTTGCCTTTCGGACTCCCCTTGTCGGGTCAACATGGACGCTTTCCGAATGACGAAGGAAGGCCCGAGTCATTGCAGAGTTTTGCGCTAGCCGTGTGACGATAGCTCGCGCGGCTAGCGACTCCTGCTGCGGCTGGCGGCTTCCAAACAAGTTGTCAACAGCCGAGGCGATCGATAGATTTCCCAGGCGCAAATCGGAACTGTGTTCGACACTCGCCCGCTGTACAGCCCTGTCGCTGTGCCGACGGCCATCGAATCAGCAGCACTTTAGTGAGAGGTAAGTGGACTTGGCAGGTCGGCGTTTAAAGGCACCCAACGGGAATGTTGGTCAGCCACGCTAACACAGTTGTGCCTATCAAGGTTAGAAGCTAACTAGCTAAGTTAGCATGTTCGTGTTGAAGTCTTCAACGGAACCCGAATCGCCTCCTAAAGTACAGCTGCTCCATCCGTTTTTAACTTCTCAAATGGTGGTAAAACGTTAACTAACCCAATAGTAACGTATCGATTGTCGGAACGGGGTTAAATGTCAGACAGGGATATATATATATATTTTTTTTTATTACAGTGGTTGACGAATGTGTTTGGTAGTAAACACACAATTTCCACCGCGTGATTTTCACTTTTTTTCTTCTTCTTGTAAACAAACCAGTTACAGTAAGCTCACGTTGAGGTTGTTTATATCGTGAAGAGGGGACGACGCTACGAAACGTAGGTTTATTCCACTAGGGGGCTACCAACCTCCCCCCACTCTCCTGCGATCAACACAGCAGCTCAGTGTGTACACAGTGCATGCCCCATGTCCCCTTGTACACGGTGCACCCTTGCATGGAAGCCAAGCAAACAACAATGCAGATGGCTCCAGACAAACGTCCACAAGGTTTGAAGATAGCAGAGAACAGAGTGAACTTCCCACCCGTGACTGTTTTTTTTTTCTTGGGAATCTGGACTTCTGTTTGCACATTGTTAGTGTTTGTTCACAATGATTTCAACTCAAACAGTTACAGATCTATTAGCGTTCTTGATGTCATAAATACTAACTTGCATCCCAGTCAATCGCCTTTACGATATACCGAAAAAGTATGAGGGTCAAACAGGAAAGAATAAAAACACAATGCTGTACAAGTTGTAAGATACAGAGAACGTATATACATTTATGTATGTATATTAGGCCTGTCAGCATGAATCGATTATCAAATTAATTGGCAACTATTTTAATAATTGAGTAATCATTTGGAACCATTGGGGTTTTTTTTTCATTTAAAATTGCCCAAATCCTCTCATTTTAGCATATCAACAGTAATTGTTCACTGATTTCTGTAGTCGTTCATGAAAAAAACACTGATTACCTTCTGTGTTTAGTCAAAATAAGACATTTGCAAACATTAGGGCCCTTCAAACATCGGCCAATTGGCCGATTATTTTCTCCTTAAAATGTTATGGAAGAAAACTGAAGTTCCGACGCTGTGAAAGTAACCTGAATGCACCATTTTGCTTGCGTAGCATTAGCAACTAGCAAGTGTGTAGCGTATGTTATTCTGGTTATTTTGTTGTCCGTAAGCGTCCTTTAAACAGTTTAATGACACCACAGTTGGAGTGAACTGTAAAACTAAAAACACGACGTTAAGAAACACATCCACTGTATATTTACATACAAAACATGCTTTATTTTTAAAACATCGCTAGCCTAGCACTAATGCTAAAAGTGAAGGGAGGATCCCATTCAAATGCTAACAGGAAGTTAGCATCGACTTCAGGAATGTTTTTCCTTCAAATAACGAATATCTACACACCAATCTTGTGGGAACAAATACCCACAGGTGAAATAACACTACGCAAAAGCACAAATTTTACCCAATGTATGAAAACCAAGTTATTTTAATAGAATTCAATCACAACTTTCTTCTGTACTCACTTTAAGTGTGTATGCCATGGATGCATGACACCATACTGCCCCCAAGAGGCCAAAACGCACAGGAACAGTCAGGATTTGTTCTTACTGGTTTTTCAGTTGCTATTATTTGTTTATTCTATTCTTATTTCACTTCCTTATTTATAATTTTTTTTGTCATTGTCCTTTCAAGTTATATTTAAAGTTGATATTTCAAGGATTCAAAGACTTTTTCGCAAATGGATGCAAACATCCAAGGATTTTTGGTTGTTGTCTTAACACACATTTCCACATGACATGGCATGAAATTCAATCCCCGAGGTGTCAGCCTACCATTACAACTTTATTCCTGTAGTACAACGTAAATTGTACAATGGTTGCAGCATGGCTCTAATATTCCATAGATTTAGGCACATAACGTCGGAATGCCCGTGGGACATTATACACTGTATACTCTATCTATTGTGTAGGATGATGAGGTCTGCAATGAAAAGGAAAATATAATAATGCTAACTTAGTATAACTAGTCCAACAATGAAGTAGTGTAATAGTTCTCTTTGGACTGCTAAATAGTCGGGATGTAACGATATCCAAACATCACGATACGATATTATCACGATATGAAGGTCACGATGCGATAATTATCACGATATTGTTGGCGAGATTTAAAAAAGATCACAATATTGTAAAAAAGAAGCTCATACTAAAAAAGAAGCACAATATTGGGGTTTTGTACATAACAGCAATGGATATAAACCACCTACAATCTCTAATAACAATATTGAGGCACTTACTTGGTAATGCAAGCACACATTGATCACTTCACAAGCAAATTAGGTTCCCCTTCATCTGAAAATTAGCATAGATTTTAAACATAGAAGGCCAAAACATCCCTAATGAAAATTAAATTGCACTCATAAACTAGCCACTAGAGGGTGCTAGAACTGCACAAATGGAAATCAACATCAACATTTTTTTTTTTAACAGATGTGTTCCTTTTAAATATTGTGAACATGACGACGACGATATTGTGGCAGTTTTAATATCACGATATTGCCCTTTTCGTGACAACCCTACTAAATAGAGGTGCATTGGTGTCCTTGAAGTGAACAGTGATCTTCATGTAATCCACAACTTCTCCACTAGTGTGCCATCATGGCAACGTGACAGGAGGGAAGTCCGCTCAGTGCGCTTCAAAAGGAATCATGGAGGGCTTGCAGCAACCTGCTCCCGAGCAGCACAACAGGGTCAACGGTTATTGCCTGCCAAGTTCACCCGAGGACGCGGCTGATGTCAAGTGGCCAGCGCCCCAGGTGGAATCTCGGGGCTCGGATAGCTGCGGGGTGGCCGGTGCATCGGAACATGCGGACCTGGAGGAGGCCAAAGGCCCCAAGAGCGACGTTGAGGTCAAGGAGGAGCTGGAGGATTTGTCTGGTCATCGAGACGAGCGGGAGAGGAGAGAGAGTGCGGATGAAGAAAACAATCACAGCAGTGCAGCATCAAGCTACACCGGTGAGACCTTCTTTCCCCTCAAGCTCTTGTTACATTTTCAGTGGATATGCAGTGCCGTTGTATTTATTGGTGCTTTTCCCGAAGCAGACCTTTCCCACACGCCGTCGCCATCGCTGTCCGAACAGCTGCGTCTGGGCCGGGAAGACAGCACAACCGCTGGTATCAGCGTGGAATGTAAGGTCTGTGGGGACAAGGCGTCGGGCTTCCACTACGGCGTGCATGCCTGTGAGGGTTGTAAGGTAAATACATTTTGGTTTTTTTTTCTGTCTGCCGTTCAGCATCACAATGAACTCTATGTGAGTTTCTTATGTTCTTTCCCACCGAAGGGCTTTTTCAGACGAACCGTGCGCATGAAATTGGAATACGAGCGCTGCGAACGTTCCTGCAAAATTCAGAAGAAGAACCGCAACAAGTGCCAATATTGTCGTTTCCAGAAGTGCCTTTCTTTGGGAATGTCTCATGATGGTGAGTGAGAAACATTTACATTTTTTCTTAGTTTAGGATAGATCACGTTTTCTCAAATAGGGCCCCTCAGGGGTGGTGGGGGATGAGTGACCCCAGAGCCTAGAGAAAAATTACGAGCAAGAATGGTTAGGATAGTGAAATATGCAAGGTCATGTTGATGAAATGCACCAGCATGTATTTAACATGCAGAGACCCCGATTAAAGATCCCCTGTTATGAGCTTTGCAGCAATTACAACAATCATCCTCTGGACGCCCTGATCAAAGTATCAGTATCAAAAGAAATGTTCACGAAATTGTACCTTGTTGTAGAGTTGCATTCTCCACGAGGAAGGTCTACTGTTAGCCTAGCATCAAACGAGCGGATTTTGGTGGGCGTGGCCAAGGCTCGCCAGACTTCCGTGTGTTTTTGACTACAAAATGAGTTGGGCGTGGCCAAGTCTCATCTTTTCCGTGTGCTCCTGTTTACAAACAGTCTTCACGTCTGCACCTGAAGTAATATTGGCTCATTAGTTTCAATAGTTGGTACCGATCCCGGGATAAGTGAAAGATGTTCTGCTAATCCACGTTTGTATTGTCCCAAATTCCTGGAGCGGTCGTCAGTAAAATGTTTGCCACAAACTGTCAGGGCTGCTAATCCTCCTCACGATGCACATTTTCCGGGTGCAGCTACTGGGATTGACACCCCCGTACAGATCGAACCATAAGTCCTACGCGGAAAATGAACACATCCCCGGAACCGGCTCGATCTTGGCTTTCCAACAGCATAGGTGCCGGCCCTCCACGACCTTCCGGACCAGAGATATTGTGCCGTGAAATCGTGGACCATGCTGTCCTCCTCCTCCTGCTGTTGCTGTTTGTTTGCTCCGGCGGGGGGGAGGGGTTAAAAATTGCGCTTGTGACGTGTAAAACCGACCTGTTGAAACAGCCCATTTGAGAGTGCTGTTTGAGCTAATGTGATAGGGCCAAAGGAAAAGGAAGCATGGATCGTTTATTTCACAACTTTGGGGACTTAGTCAGGCTATGGTAAGGCATACTTTTGTCAAAACCCCCCAAAAGTAAACATTTCATATGAGGGTACCTTTAAATGCATTGCATGTATGTAGAAATATTGCGCAATGAATTATATTGATTGCACATGACATGTGAAGAGTGCATATGTTATGTTATGTCAGTGTCCAGGCATATCTTCCTCACACCCATTGAGGTGTTATTTACGTCATTGCGTGAATGGTAAACAAGGTAATCTGATCTGCTGTTTCCGACAGCAAAGCTGACTAAGGCTGTGTAAAAAAGTGTTTTTTTGTTGTTTTTTTATATTAAAGGGGAGATCCTTTGCTGCTCCAGAGTGTTATTGATCAAACCTAAATGATTGTCCAAGGTGGAGAAAAGTTAGCTCAGTTACCTTCACTGGCTCAAATGTTTCCATCTTCAGTCCCATGATGTCACCAACTTTCTTGATGAGTTTATTGATCCCCCCCCAAAAATACCTGGTACTGATGCGGCTCCTCCAGCAGATAACAGCAAAATAGATTTTCTACCACCGACTGGGAGAAAATCTCCCAACATCGAGCTGCACATGCTGAAGGATCTGAGCTTCCTCAGGAAATCTAGGAATAACAGTGCTCTTAGATTTGAGCGTGTGTCAAAACCAAATTAGATTTAAATTTATTCCAGTTCAAACTGTTACCCACCTTAAAACCTTGATTACATATACGGGCAGTATTTTACTTGAATTTATTTATTTTTAAATTGACTCACAATCCAATCCGTCATACTCCCATCCATACGTTTTCTGTAGGACTTGTCCTCATTGACGTGGTGGGTGAGCTGGCCCCTAACCTAGCGGACTTTGGGCAAGAGGCGGGGTACACCCGGACTAGTTTCCTGCCAATCGCATAACATTTACAAACAAGCCAGTATTCAAAATCACATTAGCCGGGTTTACATAATGTTATGTATCCTGTATAGAATGAGAGCAAATGCCCAAACCAAATGAAAAATGTGCCATGTAAACACCTCAGTTAGAATAAACTGTCAAAGTCCTAATGGGATTCCATTCGAATTCACAGGGGCGTTATTCTCTTTTCCAATCCGATGAGACGTCATGCATACAGGAGGGTTAAATCACAATAGCCAGGCTGTGTTCCTTCTGTCCATCTTAAATGTGCAGTGACATTTTAAACGCTTGAAAATATGGTGGCTTTCAATCTGAGCTCATCTGTGATGAGAGAGCATGTTTCTCCTGATAACTTGTTGCTTTTTAAAACAGTCGGCTAAATACAATAGATGGCTGTCCTCCAGCTAGATAACTCAACTTTATTTATATAACACTTTAAGATAACATTTGCTGCATATACCTGTAAAGTGCTGTACATGGAGTAAAATGTCATCATACAATAACAGTTAAAATAAAAACATAATAATAAAAAACTGTTTACGCAACAAAACACTATACTAATACAGTCTCGTGCTGAGTCAAAAGCCATAGAATAAAAATGTTTTTTAAAGGGTCCACACTACTATTTTAAGCCCCTCCACAAATAGCGAAAGGCAAATATGATTATATGGGATATACTTCATTTATATTGTGCTTTTCCACCTTACAAGGCCCTCAAATTTTTCTAGCCGGAAGTAACACTAAAACCCCGCCTCTCCCCACATGGCTGCCACTCCCCTTTCACGATGTAGGCTTACGTGCGCACCGCCCGCAAAACGACATTGTTTTGCTACTGGCTAGCGCAAGAAACTCTTCGCTGAGTGATCCTGTTTGTCAAGCATCCACAAACAGATGGACGCAACACATGATTCCAGTCGCTGACGATCCACATCGAAGTCTTTTCTCAAAAAGCTGCTTGATTTTGATGGCTTAGTCCTGTCAACCCATGGCCAATGAAACAAACCAGGAAGTGGAATCCTTCCAAAATAGCAAAAACAGTACTTGAACGTAGCTTAACAGAAGCAATCACCCACATGACTACTTGCCATCATCTCCAATTATTATGACACCGAAACACTGGAGAATTGTACTTAGAGTGCTTTGCCGATGCGGTGAGTCATTGCACAAGGAGACAAAAGCAACTTTTGTTTCTTTACTGTCCACAGCAGAACCGTTTCACATCATGGAGCCAGCCACTCCCTGTGAACTTTAAAGCATGTGTAACAGCCATTGATACCCAAACATGCATAACTCCCGCCCCTCCCTTAACTCATTTGCTCCCAATAACGTGTAAATACTTTTTTTTATGTTTTAAGTGTCCCAAAGACGTATTTATACGTTTTTTGTTTTTTAATATGCTAGAGCATACAGAAGGCTTTGATGCAGCCTCTCAACTGCAAAGAACGTTTGCAGAAATGGTAGTTATTACACAAACGGCCACCAGGTGGCAGCAGAGCAAAGGAGATCAACCAGGGCCATGTAGAAAAAAAGCTCAATTACTTACAATTTTAAATAGGTTTGTGAAAACTGATGAAACTTAGCTCTCTTCTAATGCTAATTGCTGCAAAACGGAAACAGATAGAAACGTATTTTTTTCCTGATTAAAGAAGAGACTTTAATCTTTCTTTTCTTTTGATAGGTTCCATGTTTTATCGCAATAGAACACAATATTCTGTCGGCCTTGCAAAATCAGTCAAAATCCAGTAAAACAGCCGGGAGCGAACAGGACTGCTTCTGTGAAAATGGCTGGGAGTGAATGAGTTAATAAGTAAAGGGTCCCGATGAAAATCTGGTAGCCGCCCAAAAAGTTTCATTTGGAAATCTTTCACCACAAATAGTAAAGTGGAATGAGATGCAAAACCTACAAGGTAGAACTTGCTGCTAATATTACCGTCAACCTTACTACGTGTGTAGAAATGTAAAATGTTACCATTAACTGAAAGCTAACAAATGGCAATTTCGTTATCATTAGCACACAGTTTCTGTGTTTGATATTATGTTAGAACCACAAATATGAATAGAAGACTACATACACTACTAGCGTGCTAAGCTACGTGGCGGCCATATTGGTGGGGTCAACATTCTCATTCAAGACACTTTATGTACATTGTAAATAAATCCTAATTTGTTCATTTCTCAACCAACTTTCATGAGTTTTGCATTTTGGTCAACATTCAAACGTGTTATTATTAATACAGAACATTTGATGAAAAAAGATTTAAATTGATTATCAAATAATCAATTGTGGCAGCCCTACTCCAAATTATGCACCTTTGGGGGCATTCCAAACCATGGCCTGCCATCTGCTTACTGTCAATATTGCACCCCAGCGTTAGTGTACGTTGTGTTAAAAATATGTCTTTATGTTTGTTTTTACTCAGCAATCAGATATGGCCGCATGCCAGAGGCGGAGAGGAAGAAACTGGTGGCAGGCCTGCTTGCAGAGGAGTTAAACCTCGGGAAGCCGGGAGGGTCCGACTTGAAGACGTTGGCCAAGCAAGTTAACACCGCCTACTTGAAGAATCTCAGTATGACCAAGAAGAGGGCCCGCAGTATCTTGACGGGAAAGACCAGCAGCACTTCAGTAATACTCTGATTTTTCTAGCTATTGACCAGACTGTTTATCTTTTATAGCGTGGTACACTTAGCTGGACCACGATTCATTCTCTGGCGCTTATCCCACTTCCATTTCGGCGACTTTCAAAATAAAATTTCCCACTGAAGTCAATTATATTTGGGAAAGTAGCTTTGTAAGGTGTAAAGTGAATTAACATTATTATCATAAGAGCATAAGATGAAGTTAACCAGCCTCATGCAGTTAGTTTGACAATTTAAATGACAAATGTGGATGTGTAATAAATGTAATGTTGTGATGCTTAACAAATGTAAAATGTTAACACACAAAGTGGAAGTCAACCAAATACATTTCTTGACAATAATATGCTATATGTGACCTCACTAGTCTAAACGTGACATTCTGATTAATACTTCATTTGTGGAAGAAGAGTTACGAAGCAAAATCCAGCCGTTTTTATCCATTTCAGGGGGCGGCCATTTTGCCACTTGCTGTCGACTTGAGATGACATCAACGTTGCCCGGCTCAAGCAACGACCAATCAAAACTCGCCAGTTTTCTGAAGCTGAGCTGAGATTACTTGTCATCTGAGATCTGAGCAACACTGATGTCATCTGTAGTTGACAGAAAGTGGCAAAATGGCCGCCCCGAGATGGATCAAAACGGCTGGATTTTGCTGCTTAACTCATTATTCCGCTAACGCAATATTAACCAGATTAACATATTTTCTTAACAGCTTACTTCTCACAAGGGTCGCGGGGGTGCTGGAGCCTATCCCAGCCGAAGTAGGTGGGGTACACCCAGAACTGGTCACCAGATAATTGCAGGGCAAGAGCATATTGTCCAAAAAAAAAAAAAAGTGGTGGTTGCTTTCACTTTCAAAACACAGGTAGCTGCAAAATGCTAACAAGTATGTTTGATGTTCAAAATGAGGTCTGGTGAGGTGCGCTAAGAGTTCCTACTCCAAAAATGGTTTGAACTTTGGGGTGTATTTTTCCACCCACCGGTTTGATGGAATTCCAAATTGCAACTTTTAAATGTCAGATGTTCAAGGTCCAGGTCCATCTTTATTGTCTTGACGCACCTCTTTCTCTCTTTGTCCCGGTGTCAGCCATTTGTGATCTATGACGTGGACACGCTGTGGAAGGCTGAAAGCGGTTTGGTGTGGAGCCAGTTGCTTCCCGGCGCGCCCCTAACCAAGGAGATCGGCGTACACGTGTTCTACCGCTGCCAGTGCACCACAGTGGAGACCGTGCGCGAGCTCACAGAGTTTGCCAAGAGCATTCCGGGGTTTGTCGACCTCTTCCTGAATGATCAGGTTAGTTGGCTTTGTTGTGCTGTGGCACAGGTGTCAAACTCAGGACCAGTGGCCTCATTTATAAAACTGTGTGTGAAAACCTTCGCAGAAAAGTACGTACGAACGCAACTCAAAACGCACGTACGCAGAAAAAAAATGGAGATTTATAAAACCACGCGTAGACGCACATACGCATATCTGCATGCAAGTTCCCTTTATAAATGCCACACGATCTCAACCGGTGTTCCCCGTCCCAAGTCCGCCTATTTCATCCCATATTTGGCAATGCAAATCAACTCATCTGCGTATTAATAAACCGCACCTGTTGGCGAACACCAAACCAAAACAATTTGGACTGTCAATGAAAGACTTAGACTTAGACTTGGCTTACGTGATGCATCCATTAGATGGTTCTGCGCTAAGGGGAATGTCAACAAAACAGTCAGTTAGGTCAGTCAAACTTTATTAATAGATTACAAACCAGCTTTCTGACAACTAATGAACAGCTGTTTTATTATTTTCTCTGAGGTAAAGTATTAGTATTAGCTAGCGAACCAAGATGGCGGGGTCTTCCGTGCATGCGCGTCACCGATAGCGTCTTGACAGCGAGACCTGTTGCGGCTCAATATTGATCCATATATATAAGGCGCACTGGATTATAAGGCGCATGGTCATCTATGGAAAAAATTGAAGGCTCTTTGGTGCGCCTCATAGTGCGGAAAATACGGTAATTTGAACAAACTATTATCCTTGGCTTGATTTTAAAACTAGTAATCCAGTATTTTTTTTTGTGTGTATGGAAAACATTTGGTTTCACCATCAGAATGGCCCTTTGAGAGAAGCCATAACTACAAAGTGGCAAAAATAGGTTTTACTCCCCTGTGCCATGACAACTGATGATTTGAGACAATGGAAGGACGGTGTGAAGTATCCGTGCGTGTGTTCCCCTATTGCTGTAGGTGACGTTGCTGAAGTACGGCGTACACGAGGCTATTTTTGCGATGCTGCCATCTCTCATGAACAAAGACGGACTCCTGGTGGCCAATGGCAAAGGCTTTGTGACCAGGGAGTTCTTGCGCAGCCTCAGAAAGCCTTTCAGTGAGATCATGGAACCCAAGTTTGAGTTTGCCGTGAAGTTCAACGCCCTGGAGCTGGACGACAGTGACCTGGCCCTCTTTGTAGCCGCCATCATCCTGTGCGGAGGTGCGAGGGCGTCGTCTCCGTTGACACCCCCCCCCCCCCCCCCCCCCATGTGCTTGCTCGACTTGTTGACTTGACGCTCGTGTCTCTCCAGATCGCCCCGGCTTGATGAATGTGAAGCAGGTGGAGCAGAGCCAGGACAACATCCTGCAGGCCCTGGACCTCCACCTGCAGGCCAACCACTCGGACTCAGTCTACCTCTTCCCCAAGCTGCTGCAGAAGATGGCCGACCTGCGCCAGCTGGTCACGGAGAATGCTCAGCTTGTGCAGAAGATCAAAAAGACGGAGTCCGAGACCTCGCTACATCCTCTGCTGCAGGAGATCTACAAAGACATGTATTAAAACTGCTCTGAAGCAAATACTGTTACAGACTGAATACACACTTATTCGAACGCCACACCGTGTTCAGTTAAACACTGTTCCTAGTGAGGTAATGGCTGCGCGCCAGCACACAGATTTGTCTTGTGTGCCTCTGGAGTAGGTCCCCCGCCCTCCCCTCTCTTTTCCACAAAGGTTACATCATATAAGAGAACGCTGTTTTCTTACCGAAGCTGCTCCCTGCTTTCCAGGGGAAACATTTCATGTTACGTATGCATAACCTTCATCGGTGCTGCGGAGAAAGAGCCATCAGTTGTGGGCATGGTGCATTCTAAAGATAACCAGTGTCTTTGGGTAGTGATTAGAAAAAGCTGACGCGCAGGTTGCTTTTTTTTGTTTACACACTTGTCTTCAGTTGGTGACCTCCAACTTTACCATTTGGCCGTGTGGACCTCACTTGGTGCAGCTGCATGTGCAATAGCATATCCATTGGTTGGTTAGTGTGGACAGCCAAGCCATCTAGCCATATGCAATACATGGAAGCATATGACCTGCACAAGACATGGGACACATCCTGTTTTTAGTTAGATGCATTTTCATGAAGTTTTTTTTTTCCCCCTTTCTTGTAATTATGTCTAATTATTTGTAATTGTTGATTATATTTGTCAAACATGAACTTCACATCATTGTATGTATTGGACTACATTTCTTTCTTCCTGCTTGGTTTATGAAATATACCATCAACTTTAACACAACTTTTCCTTTCATGCAGTGACATGCACGTTATGAAAACAGTACAGTGGGCCTATTCCACAAAACTTTTCCTCTTGTACATTTTTAGACCCTTTTCGCAAGTGTCTTGTTTACTTGCTTTTAGTTGGGCCTCATTTATCTGTTCTACCTCTCTTGTATGACAATATTCCGCTGTCTCATCACAGCACTTGCCATTCTTTGCCTTATTTTATTTAAAAAAAAAAAAAAAAAAAAAGGTGGGGGGTACAACGTATTTCAGTGGCAATCTGGAAACTGAAGTGTGGTTGTAATATGTAGAAAAAAAAAAGTGAACCAGTAGTTGTCTACCTCTGCCTGTCTTACAATGTGCCAAATATGTTCACGCAATGACTTGAAATGATCGCAATATGTTACCCAGATAAATTACATTTCTTTCATAAACTACTAGAACTGTTTACCCCTCGTGTATAATTATTTTTTAAGCGTGATTCTCAATATGATTTTTTATTTTTATTTTTTTAACGGATAAAAGGTAGTAATACACAGTGCACAGTTGACATTGAGAAGAGAACGGTGACGATCAAAGGTAGACGTCACGTTTGTATTTTGCTCGTCGTTCTGTTGATTGGCGAAGAGAGACCGGCAGCCGACTATTAAAATTGTGGGAGGGACGAGAGGGACGGCTCGAGCACAACAGCAGGAGAGGCGGCGGCGTCGGCGGCAGGCAGCAGCACAAGCACGTCGGGTGGCGGCGGACATGGAACGGTCACATTCACCCCATAATAGTAGTATCTGTAGGTAAGAGCACATGAGCCAAAGTGATAGCTTGGCTAGGTCAATGTTACGAGTCGACAAACCGCCACCATGAGCAAATGTCCGTTCGAGGAAATGTTCCGTGGTGAGCGCAAGGCGGAAGCTGAAAAGTTTTAGATGGACGATCTTGGTGTTTTCGTTTGAATGTACAACGGCAACATTTCGTCGAATCTACTCTACAGGTTCACGTGAAATCGCCGTTGTCTTACAAATATTCAGTCGTCTAAGCAAAGTTGACTGTCTGCCAGGAGCACTAACTTTCGAATCTCGGATGTCCGTCGGCTAGTAAACAATCATGGAGGTACCGTTTTGTGTGCACGCGGCGCGTGGAGAGAAGATGTCGCACAAAGCGAGCGAGCGGATTGTTTTCGTTGGGTTTTGTTGTTGCTTTACTGCCATTATGATTGTTTGCGTTGGTTCAACTTCAGCATTGCGTGGCAACACGTATTTCCAAGATTCCAAAGCCCGAGTAAAGTATGTACGTGCTGAACCGTAAACTTTCAACGTGCGTAACGGAGAAAGTGCTATACGCGTTATTTTTTTTTTCCTATGTTGGCACGTTCAGTCAAAGCGTTAGTGTCAACGCGGATTAACTGACTTTAAAAGTCAATACGTAGCTGATTTGACCGTGTTTTAACGCAAGTGTGAAATAAAGCAAATACTGATGTGCTCTTTCGCTTTCTGTTCCTGTTTTCAATCAGGTATTCTAGTAACTTCTACGTAAACTTTGTTTAGGTGACCAGGGGCTCACCAACATTTTTTTTTTTCCCCAAACGGAGCTACTTCACGGGTAGTGATTAATACGAAGGGCTAATTTATGAGACGACACTGATCATGGTAATGACTTCTCATAATAATTTGGCAACATAAATATACGGCAACTGTTCATTTCTATAAAAACTATGCTTTTATGTTTTCACATGACCACTTGCACAACTTACCTGGAAAATCCACTGTCCCATCAGTGAGCTATTAGAATAGTCCATGTGACCCCTGATTTAGACCATAGAGTTGTGTGAGGTTCTGGTGTAATTAATATAATATGGAATAAATGTATATATATTTTTTTTAATCAATATTTTCTCCAACCTGAGCCTCTGTTCTGATTTTAACCTATTAACCTTCATTTGGTCCTCGACTCGCCGTCGTGTTGTGTTCGATCTGGATGCCTGCAAGATCATTTAAGGGTTAAATTGATGTGAACTTTGATATGGTTGTTTGACAAAGCTTGCAAAGCTTCACATAAATAGGACCACGGGTATTTTTTTTTTTTTTTTTTACACTAATAGGTTAGTGCTATTTTGGCATTAGTAGTGAGATCTTTCGCATTCTTTCCCCCCAGCTGTCTGGCTCCGTTGTCCTTTTGATTAAATGCATATAGTATCGTGTTTAGGTAAGAAACTGGACAACGGGCCACCTCAGTCCACTCCCCCTTTGGTCAGTTAGTTACTAGGGCCTAGTGCATTGTGTTTGAATGCGTTTCGTTTAAATCAGGGGTGTCCAAACTTTTTCATTTGAGGGCCACATCCAGAAAATCAGAAGGACGCAAGGGCCACATAATGTTATGAAGAGATCTTGTTTAGTCCTAAAAATTGTACAAATAATTTGTGCTTTTGCATATTTAGAAAAATGCTACAGTATATAAAACAATTTATTTGTAATATGGCAGTAGGGTTATTATAGTTTTGGAATTTTTCATTTTAGTTTTTATTTTGTTTTGAATTTTGTTTTTTTAAATGTAGTTAGTTTTAATTAGTTTTCATGGTGGTTCTCTTAGTTTTTGTATTAGTTTTAGTTCTTTAATAAATGCTTAGTTTTAGTTTAGTTAGTTTCAGTATTAGTTTTAGTTTTTTACGTATGTTACTTGTGCGCAATATTTAAAAAAAAACACCATGGGCGTGAGGTCATTATTAAGGTTTATATCAAAATAAATCTGCTAAAAATCTGATTTAAAATCATCCCCAAAGGATCATGCATTAAATTAAATACCAAAGACTAAAACAAAGGACATTTTTGCTGTAATTATAGTTTTATTTTAGTTAGTTGTGTAAACATAAAATGTAGTTTCATAGTTTTCTTTTTTAAAAAGTATATTTGTTTTTATTTTATTTCGTTAACGAAATTTTTTGAATTTAAGTTTTTTCGTTAGTTTTAGTTAACTAAAATAATCTTTAATAGCACCTGTGTTTTTCGACCCCTTCCCTTCTTACTTTGACCATCTCCAAACATTTTTGTTTTTATTTTATTTGAACTGAGACAAATGTCATTTTTAGCATATGTCGCGGGCCACTAAAAAATGGACGGCGGCCTGCAAATGGCCCCCGGGCCATAGTTTGGACACCTCTGGTTTAAATGTTGGCAGTGTTTGTTGGCTATTGAAAACAAACTCATGACGCATCGATTTCTATGAAAAATGCGGTATTAATAGCCAGGCACGTTTTATTTTCTTGTAGGTATTTCTTGATTGGCACATGCAGGTACGGCTCCAGATGCCGTTTTCGTCACGAATTGCCCCCTGTGCCACCATCCCAAATATGTCGCTACTTCCAGAAAGGTACATGCTGGTATGGTGAACACTGCAGGTAATAAATGATGCTTTTGCTGGTCAGTCGTGTCCTGAAAACGTACGTTACTTAATAGGAATTGTGCTTCCCGACCAGGTATATCCATGTCCCCCAACCTGAAGGTGATGCAGATGTTGCAGGTCGTAGAGAGTCTATACCAACAATGTCCTCGTCCACATCTTCCTCCTCCACCTCCACCGCGGCCCAAGGTCCAGCTGGCCGAAGGGTGTCAGAGACATTTGCTCACGTGCAGGCTGATGTGTCGCCAAGGCGGCAACGTGGCACATCGGCCTCCATGGTGAACTCTACAACAGTCACAGACACTGGGAACAGAAATGCTGAGAAACAATTAAAAGGTGGGTGTTTGGCTTTGTCGACTATTGGTTGTCGCTTGCGCAACAGTGATGTCATTTTCAGTAGACGGCAAGTGGCAAAACGGCCGCCCAATGAAATGGATAAAAACAAATGGATTTTATTGCATTACCTATATTCCACAAATGTAATATTAACTCATTCGCTCCCAGCCATTTTCACTGAAGCAAGCCCCTTTGCGCCCAGCTGTTTTACTGAATTTGGGCTGATTTTTGCAAGGCCCACAAAGTATTGTGTTCTATTGCTATAAAAACATGGAACCTACCAAAAGACAGATTAGAGTCAGGAAAAATAATATTTCAATTTGTTTCCGTTTTGCAGCAATTAGCATTAAAATACAGTCAAGTTTCATCATTATTCACATTCCTGGTGAAAAGACTGGCAAAAAGAGCTTGTTGCAACACGGCCCTGGTTGAGCTCTTATACTCTGCTGCCACCTGCTGTGCGTTTTAGTAATTACCATTGCTTCAAGCTTTCTCTTCAGTTCAGAGGCTGCGTCAAACCCTTATGTATGCTCGAGCATAAAAACAAAAACGTATAAATACGTCTTTGGGAGCAAATGAGTTAATCAGAATGTCACGTTAGACTAGTGAGGTCACACATAACATTATTGTCAAGAAATGTCTAACGTTGACTTCCCCTTTAACAACACATTGATGATTCATCTAAGCCCAGCAGTGGAACTTAATGACTGAATCTTTTTAACTTTAAACTGCATTTGTTAGGCCCCGCCCCATAAATTTTCAATGGGGTTCAAGTCAGATGAATTTGTTGGCCAATCAAGTACTGTTGTTCAATAGCTGTTAGAGAAAGTCTTTGATGATTGGTTCGAATTTGCGTCAAAGAGGTACAACTTTTGTGATATTGGAATATCGCCACACATCTTCTTTGCAGGTGCTCGTTCGCAAGTGTCGGCCAAGAGCTCTGAACAGTGCAGCGCAAGTTTATGTGCCAAAGAGGTCTGTGCTTGGATCTTAATTTTTGCCTTCAGTTGAACCCGATGGGGTCAAGCTCATTTCAGCTTTTTTTTTTTTTGTTTTTTTTTTGGGACAGGAAAGTCTTCCCGGTGGCACAGAAAACGCGGGCGCCGCCGCAGCCTCGTGCACCGACGAGTCTTTGGAGGCGTTCCTCCGGAGTCGAGACGTCATCTGTGGCATATGCATGGACAAGGTGTATGAGAAGATGGACCACAGGAACCAGGTGTTTGGAATCTTGCCCAACTGCAGTCATGCCTTCTGCCTTCAGTGCATCATGACCTGGAGGAAAACCAGAGACCTCGGGCCCGATGTCGTCAAGTAGGGTTCCCATTTAATATGCGTCAACTTTTATTACGTGACCCGACAAGTCAAGTGTTCTCTGCTCCAGGACCTGCCCACAATGCAGGGTGAGATCAGCCTTCTATGTGCCGAACAAGTACTGGGTGGAAGGTGAAGCGAAGGAAAACCTCATAGCAAGCTTCAAAGAAAAATTCAGGTAAGCTGTTGAATGCATGCTCCAATTTTGTAATCCTTTTAAAGGGATACTTCACTTATTTATCCCATGATTGCAATAAAAAGTTCATATTTTGTCTATAATTAATTTCATACTTTCATTACTTTTCATGTGCAATTAGTACCTATTAAAAACACATTTTGCAACTTGTTTGGTCATGTGACATTCACAAGCTGAGCTGTGATTGGTTACCGGAGCCCTTGTGATGTCATTTTCAGTCGTCAGCAAGTTGCAAAATGTGTTTTTAAAGGTACTAATTGTACATGTAAAATAATGAAAATATCAAATTTATTATAGGCAAAATATTAATGTTTGACTGCCAAAAATGGCTAAATAAGTAAAGTATCCCTTTAATTCAAAATTAAAATGAGTCTGATGACCGTAATCGATTGAATACTGGCGAGATGACTCTATTCTAAACATATTTAATAGTAACAGCGCTAATTGTATTTGAGAACCGGATACAAAGCCAAAGTGTTTAGGGGTGAAATGGGTCGATTAAAAATAAATGAAAGGAAAAGCAAGAAATTGTGTTTAATAGTTGAAAGATGTGAAAAATACACTCGTGAACTACACTGTCACTGTTAATTGTATGATACCAGTTGCCTGCGTTAGCGGCTAGCTGCTAGCAGCGACTGCCCAACACTGCGGAACGGACGCGGTGCGTTTCCCGTATGGACGCCGCAAGGATGGAACGCATTCAAGTAGGGGTCGGCGATATGGTAAAAATGTCATATCACGATTCTTTAAAAATGAATTCACGATCTTGATTTTATCACGATTCTTTTTTTCTTTTTTACATATTTTTAGACTAATCTTCACATTTCTGAACATTTTTGTAAAATTTAAAACGTATTAAAAATGTAAAAAAAAAATTTTTTAAAGAAAAACAACAAGACATCTTAAGCCAACTAAACTTTCTGAACAGGTTTCAATTGAAAAGGTGCTTTTTTTTTTTTTTTTTTTTTTTTTAAATCAAATAGTGCAATGAATGTAAACATAAATGGTAATGAACAGCCTCAGTTACTTTAGTTAGAGTGCCAACTAGGGGTGTGAATTGCCTAGTACCTGACGATTCGATTCGTATCACGATTCACAGGTCACGATTCGATTCGATACCGATTAATCCCGATACGAATTTATAAGTCGATTGTTGCGATTTTTTTTTCATTCAAATTTAGAAAATACTAATCAGTAAGCTTGTAGAGTGTAAGATTTATATGAAAATGTATTATTTATTTATCTGAAATTTCAGTCTTATAGAGGTTGTAATCTGTTTCATGTTTAAACAGCATTAAAATAAAATATTAAGGCTTAATGTTCCGTTCATATAACATTCTTCCATGCTCAAGGTGTGAATCCTAAAAAAAATTAAAAAAATAAAATAAAAAATCGATTCTGCCGATTATTGAATCGATTCGAGAATCGCGCGATGTAGTATCGCGATATATCGCCGAATCGATTTTTTTTTTTTAACACCCCTCGTGCCATCAGTAGAAACAGTTTGGAATGAGTCAGCAAAGTAAATAAAACACAGAATTTTTGGGCACGGATGCATCAAGCATAAACCAAGCTTGACCCCGCATAAAGTTGAACTGTACAGTCGATCTTGTCGATCTTTCAGCTTTATGAGATCGTCAACACTTTACTATCCTTATCGATCTAATATCGTCATATTGCTCACCCCTAACTGGGTGTTGTTTTAATAATAAAATAAAATAAAAAGTGCATAGAACATGTTTAAACGCGTTTGTACGACTAAGATTTAGCGTGCATATAGCCTATAAATCTATTTATTATTATACAAGTAGCAGCAATCTCAAAGAAATCCGAAATCATGGCAAAGAGGGCGGAGAGAATCTCCGAAACCGACATTGGGGGTACTTGTCCGAGAAGTGGAAACAAATATAGGTGTTACCAATAAAAGAATAAAAAATGATGTGCAAGAATTTGAAAAACTAAAATGGTTTGACGTCTAAGTCAACGACAAAATCATTACCGTATTTTCCGCACTATAAGGCGCACCTTAAATGAATGACATATTTTAAAACTTTTTACGTATATAAGGCGCCATAGTAGAGGCTGGGGTTATGTTATGCAATATGCATCCATTAGATGGTGCTGCGCGAAAGGGAATGTCAACAAAACAGTCAGATAGGTCAGTCAAACTTTATTAACAGATTACAAACCAGCTTTCTGACAACTCCATTCACTCCCAAAACGAATAAACAGCTGTTTTATTATTTTCTCTGAGGTAAAGCATTAGTATTAGCTAGCGATCCAAGATGGCGGGATCTTCTGCACATGCGCGTCACCGATCGTGAAGGGTCACCGATAGCGTCTTGACAGTGAGACCTGTTGCGGCTCAATATCGATCCATATATAAGGCGCACTGGATTATAAGGCGCATGGTCAACTTTTGAAAAAACTGAAGGCTTTTCGGTGCGCCTTATAGTGCGGAAAATACGGTACCTTTTGAATAATTGGAGGAGGTCAAGAAAATGAACCGCTTAACCTCTAATCTCCATTTATTTTTATTTTTTTAATTGTCGTTGTCCATTTTGTTCTTAGCTGTACAGTATTGACAGTTTATGCTTTTTACTAGATGGCAATGATGTCCCAAATTCGTACTTGCAAATTTGTCTTTTGTTCGATAAGACCTGGCAGTTTTTAAAACAATATATCGATATTTCAAGAAGCGAACACTTGCATTGATCTTTTGAAAATGTGAGAGAGGCCTCCTACACACGATGGGGAGAAATTTGATGCAGGACTGAAATGTACATTTCCCCCTTTTCAACCTGTAGTAAGCGAAGCTGCAGTTACTATGCACGATACAAGCACTGCCCCTTCGAAACGGAGTGCCTCTACCGGCACGTCCGGTCCGCACGCCGCAGGTCATTCCTGGTGCGTATCATTTGCCGAACGCGTCGTCCGCTGTTGCCACTTTGAAACTTGCCCCTGACTTGTCTTTCTGCCCGTCAGTGTAACACCGACGACGACGACGACGACTATGATGACGACGACGACGACGACGACGACGAAGATGACGATGAGGACTACGATGGTCTGCTCAATTTCTTCATAGCCATGACTCTTCTTCGCGGTGATGATGACGACGACGACGAAGATGATGATGATGATGATGATGATGATGATGATAACTTCAACATTCCTTTTTTCCTAGCAGGGTACGGCTTCTGAGCCTCCTCTCTTCTGTGCAATTTTCTCCATGTGGAAACGGGTCCTAGAACTAATAAGACGATGTGGCTGTGTTATGATATGACTGACTCCCTCCCCACCCCCTTGTATCCGTAGTAATGCTTTTTACAGCAGGCCTGGCTCAGTCGTTATTTAGCAGGTCCTGTGACCGAGTGACCTGCGACCCCCTCAACTCGAGGAACTAACCCGAATTGGCCTCCTGCAGTCGACAGCAAGAAATGAATGATGCACATTAGTCAAATGACCGTGTTCTAGCTGTAAACTGTCTTTGACTGACAAACGACTCACATGTTCCAGCAGTGTTTTGTTCCTTCCTTCCTTGACACCTTGTACCTTTTTTTTCCTCTATGCCTCTCTAGTTAGATTTAAGTGCTCCAAAATTAGTTTATCACAAAAAAAAAAAGTTTGAAACTGTTTGTGTGGATGGTCATTTTTAAATTGTCTAAAGATAAAGTGTACCATATCACTTTATGGTTGATGTCCAATGCTGAATATTACTGCCTCAATATACCCCTGATGATACTCTAACCTAGTTTTGACATAACCATTGAAATGTTTTTTTTTTAAATTTCTTTTAAAACAAGTTGTACTCTTACACTGAAAATAAAACTTATTTCACACTTTGTCTCACTGAAAATGTTTTGTATTCGTTTACTGATTTTGAAATTGATGTCACAATTCCTTCATTTCCCCGACTGGAATGGTTCTCAGTAGTGTTGTTCCGATGCCACTTTTTTTATTTTTTTATTTATTTGTTGTTGTTTTGTTTTGTTTCTGATACTGATTTCCAATACACCGCTGTTGCGTATCGGCAGACGCCAATATCGTCCTGCAAAAACACTTTATTTATAATTGCATACTTGGCTGTGAAATCACTTCCTGGTGGTGATATATAGTATACTTTTGGACTATTACCGATGCACTGAAGTGGTTAGCTCATTTAAAAAGAAAAAAAACAACGTTCCAGAGACAGAAACCCATAAGGCAGTATGTATTTATTTTTTAATGCTCGGAAGAATAGACAACCTAGCCCACAAATATAACGTTATAGAACTCAGCAGGTCTGGCCGGTTAACAATGAAAAGTACTGCTCTTAATGTTATTAATTATATGGCTTGATAGAAAATATCACCTAAACACGAATAAGGATTTCTAACTACAGTGTTACCGTTGTCTGTGTAAAATTGTGGAGGACCAGGTGTGCTATGCGTGTATTAAAAAAAAAAAAAAAAAAAAAAGAAAATGTAATGAGATACCCGAGAGACACCTGTGGAATTTTTATTTTTTTTAATGAGATACCAGAGAGACACCTGTGGGGCCTTCAATGTTTGTGACACCTTTTCTGTGTGCGAGAATCACCTGGTTTCGCATTGTAATTTGTATCTTGTTTTGTAATGTGTGTCATCAAATAGTTATTTTAAAACAGAAAGACATCAAAGCTAAATAGGTACAATTATAATTTTTAAGTATTCATTATTCATTCATTCCAAAATCAACAAATATCGTCTTTTCCACAAGGTGGCGGGCGATGTACACATGCGCAGTGTGGAGTCTGGCTGGCGGCAGATTCAGTTCCGGTGTGTACTGACACGACACCGCATGAAGTGAAGCTAACGACGAATGTAACCGACTTCGAGTTCGCCTGACCATGAACGTCGGACAGTTGCTGAATCGCTATGACGGTCAGTGGAAGCTTTTGGCCCGGTCGTTGTTCTCGGGATTTAACGGTGCCCACAGAGCGCTGGAGACCTTTAGGCGGCAGCAGCGGGCCAATCCCGAGAGATGGAGATCACTGTCCGGCTTCATCGAAACACTTTGTCGAGACGAAATCATCTCCTCGGGGATGAATGGGCAACCCCTTACCGTGTAAGTCCGACCCTGGTGGCAGCGAGTTAACGCATTTTCTTTCGCTTTATTAATGAAGCAGTACTGAATGGCTGAACGGAGAAAACAATGCACACAAGTTGCACCACATCGATTTCAAAACACAATTTCCAATCGAGAACAGTTTTAATTGAAATAATCAGTTCTGGAGTCCGTATTCTCATCATCACTATTTAAACTTGCTTTACTATACAATGTACTTACTGTATACGCATACTTTCTATTTTTAAGTATAGCCAGTCTGCTTGTAATCAGTTTAACGACAATAAAACAATATTAACTCTTTCACTACCAGCCATTTTAGAAAATTTCAAAATGTTCAATACCCACGCGATATTACGTTCATTAAATTATATATAAGCCGAATCTACCAAATGACAGAATAGAATACTTTTTGCCCCGTCCCGTTCTTTTATAATTGACAGTAGAAAAAAATGAAGGTTTGCTAAAATACAGCCATTTCTCCCATGGTATGTACTCTGAAACTGTGTTTATTTTGTATAAAATGGGGCGATGATGTCATCTACCGGTGGTTGGGCATCGGTAAAGTTGTTTCCAAGTTTGACATTTAGAGTGGAACATAATTCGATTCTTCCCATCTATCCCCACTCTGAAAAATTATAATTAACTCATTCACTGCCAATGACGACTATAGACGTCAAAATCCAAGCAAACAGCCAGTGCAAATTTTGACAAGAAATTTGAATTTAGTTTTAGTTATTCATTGTTTTCATTCATAGTTATTAATCATTGTGGTTATGAATAACAACGATGACAGCAGTTTCATTGCTAAGTGCTACCATCGTGCGTAGAACGGATTCCTGTTACCCTACAACACGGGCGTTGACGTTCTTGTGATCGGTCTTGGTCTTACTGAGACCACATACTGGGTCTAGGCCTGACTGAGTTATGACTAAGGCTTTAATTAAATTTAGTCAGAAGACTATAACTAAAACTAAATTATTTTTTTTATATATTAAAATTTTAATTTTAATTTTTTTTTTTTTTTTTTTAATTAACACTGGCTGTTTGCTTGGATTTTGACGTCTATAGTTGTCATTGGCAGTGAATGAGTTAACAAGTATACTTGTCACTGGGAGTGAATGAGTTAAGAAAACGTGTCACGCTCACGCACCACATTTAAAACATATCTTGTGACAGTGAAGTAAGCCATTTTTGAGGGGGCATTCCTATGTCATGTATGCTCAAAGCTCCTCGTCAATCATCACAAACACATGGACTCCTACAAAAGTCGCAGTTCAGCGTACGATGATGGCTGGAACTTTGTAGTACATCTGAAATAATAATGTATCCATTGCAATGTTGTGTCATAACTAGGGATAGACCGATAATCGGCCGGGGCCGATTATCGGCGCCGATATTTGGCATTTTGACAAATATCGGCATCGGCCATGTTTTGAATCTGAAGGCCGATAAAGCTCACTGAGCAGGGGATACTTGCGAACGTAGCGAATTTGGGGTTTTCATCAGGATTTGTAAGATGTTCGCAGTCAGTTTTTATTTGTCGTAAACACATTTGGAACATATTCACACAATTTTTCACCGCGAAAATCTTTTTGAAACGTTTTTACGAACCCTAACAAAAACCCCAAATGAGCTACATTCACATGAATTTGTTAGTCAGTGAGAAATTATATATAGTTTGAAAGAATTCCCCCCCCTCCCCATTTTACTGCAAATGAATATCGGCTTGAAATATCGGTTATCGGCCGACTTGACTACAAATAATCTGTATCGGTATCGGCCTTGAAAGAAACATATCGGTCTATCACTAGTCATAACTGCTTATTTCTCACAATCATTTTCTCTGTCACATGCAGTAAACCCCTGGTCTGCCTCTTGCCACCACTATTGAAGCAAAATTTGCTGACGTTCATCTACCTGATTCACTCCCGGTTCCCCGAAGCCGCTGTCCTCCGTCTGCTCGGGTGTCTTGGTCAGGAGCCCGGTCCAAGCCCGTGGGTTGCTGCGTGGAAGAAGCAACTGGAAAGAATCACGGGCCGTCCCATCGAGGAACCCCTTTACAGCCCAGCGTGTGCTCAGCGACTAACGGCACTGTCACGGCGAGTGGCTGGTGAAACTGGAGGTTGGAGCGAGTGCTCTGGCCTTCAAGCGGAAGAACCTTTTTTGTCTGAAGCGGGAACTCAGAAGAAAAGGAAGGACCGTTTTGATGGTCTGAATGATGAGGAAGAAGAACCAACTCAGCAGCAGAAGAAGCGAATGAAGACGGATGAACACATCGTTGGGCGAGCACACGGCCACGGTTCTCTGCCTGAACATACAAACGTAAAGATGGACGACACAGATTTGGTCATCATCTGTCAAAGTGAACACTCTAATTGCTACATTTGCAGCCATTAACGTTGTAACATTTGCTTGCAGACCGCAGGGGAAATGGACATGGATGCTTCACGTGACATGCCAGCGTCGGAAAACGTTCACAATCCTCTGCCAGAAGTTACTGAGGTAAAGATGACGACTTCACTACACTTTGAGAAACTTGGCGATTAGACACCTTGTCGCCTTTGTGGTGATTTGTGATTAGGACTGAAGGGATTCTATTTTTAGAACTGACTATTGTAGTGATAGAGATCCTGACGTCACTTGACTTTCTCTGAAATTATTGGCGAAGCGTTAATGGGCTACAATGTCATGGAGGGCGAAAACTAGCATTTATCCATCAACTTTCTGCCCAAGAGCATTGACAGTCACTTTTATGAAAAGGACATGATATATAGAGGTGAGAGAAAAAAAAATCGATATCACAATATATTGTTGCGCCCTCTGTTGCAATAAATTATCGATACACTGACAGTAAATATCGATGTGTCTAGTTGTATGGAGGACCAAAACTGCCAAAATTTGAAATAAATGATTAAATAAATAAATCAATGACTAAAAGTGAAAATGAATATAAAAAAATATAATTCCAAAATTATATCTCAAAAAAATAAATATAAATGGAAATAAATCCGTTTTTATTTTAACTTTTTGTCATTTATTTATTTAGTCATTTATTTATCTTTGTATTTAGTCATTTATTTATTTATTTATTTTTGAATTTTGGCAGTTTTGGGCCGTACAGCCAAGTGCAAATGTTATTCAAATGATGGGGCGGTCCTAAGCGTGTCTTGGGTTGGACTCTGCCGTTGCAAACTGCCTGTCATTGGCTGAGTGAGCAGCTCGGCGAACAAGGAAGTCTCGCCGGCTTGCAATGGAGCGCTCCAGCAATGGACGACGATCGTGTCCACCGTCACCTCAACTTACGACTTGAGCTGTTAGACAACAAATGAGAGCAGACAGTGGACAAGATCGTCGTCCATTGCTGGAAGTCTCCATTGCAAGCCGGCGAGACTTCCTTGTTCGCCGAGCTGCTCGTCTGTTTTTTGTTTTTGTTTTTTTTTCTCGTCATATTAAAAAGTGGCAAATTTTCCACTTTTTTCTCGTCATATTGCCGCCGCCCTCTAAAAAATATATATATATTTTTACGTGGCCCTACGTGCGCCATCTTACAGTATTTTGACATGAAGTGTGTCTGCACTCTGCAGTAATAGTCTCTATATAGAAAAATGATCACTATAACATTTTGAGTCATAGATTTTGCTTCAACACTTTCTTGCAATCAGTTATTCAATTAATCATTTCAGTTCTACTTGTGACTAGGGGTGTTAAAAAAATCGATTCGGCGATATATCGCGATACTACATCGCGCGATTCTCGAATCGATTCAATAAATAAAAATCGATTATTATTATTTTTTTTAAAGAGCTCAGAATTGTTCATTCGGTAGTCTTACCGATTCAACGTCTTATCATCATTTTTGTGTGTGTGTGTGTGTGTGTGTGTGAATCGATTTTTAAACTTCCATTTTTAATGGAAAAATATTCAACAAAACGTCTGACTTCGGGTTAGGATTCACACCTTGAGCATGGAAGAATGTTATATGAACGGAACATTAAGCCTTAATATTTTATTTTAATGCTGTTCAAACATGAAACAGATTACAGCCTCTATAAGACTGAAATTTCAGATAAATAAATAATACATTTTCATATAAATCTTACACTCTACAAGCTTACTGATTAGTATTTTCTAAATTTGAATGAAAAAAAATCGCAACAATCGAGTTATAAATTCGTATCGTGATTAATCGGTATCGAATCGAATCGTGACCTGTGAATCGTGATACGAATCGAATCGTCAGGTACTAGGCAATTCACACCCCTACTTGTGACATTTTGTTCCTAGATGACAGAAAAATTGGAAACCGTTGCACCAGAACTGGGCAACAACAGCCGTGATCCTCTGTCCGAACACATGAAGGTAAAGATGCATTTCCAGTTTTATCAAAGTTCTTTCTGCAAATGAGAATTAATGGTTGGGCACCCTTGGTGCTAACCGTTAAGGTCACTTTCATAACACCAGTTCCTACTGAGTGAACTCGTGTCTTTTTATGTGTTCACTCAGGCGTCTGTTCTTCAAATCAAGGAATTACTACAAAGTCAGACAGAGGTATGACGAGCGTTTGAATGTTTTCTGCTTATTGTAACTTTTTTTTTTTCTAATCCTTTTACAGTGGGACCACCGCTCGCTTGATGTATTTCAAGTGCTGAATGACTGCAATGCCACTCAAGTATGTAATAGTATTTTACATGCAAAGCGGGCATATCTGAGATCTAACAGTTGATCTGGCATTTATTTGCCTGTGTTTTTGGACCAAGCTAATGCTACATGTTGCCCTCTTGTGTAAAAGGTGGAAGTCCTGTGTTGCGAGTTGAGTTTGTCCGACATAGCAGAGCAGGCGCTACCGCAGCTTTGCGGCAGCGTAGTGGCTCTCCTGCCCAACCTCAGCTTCAGTACGGCGGCGACGTTCATCAAGGCTCTGCTGCTGCAAAGGGTGTGCATGTACGGCATGTGTCATTGTTCACTTGGAGTGAGGCTTCAAAGAAGTCACTGCCCGCCCGGCAGGTGCTGTCCCTCTCCGAGCCTGCGTCCAGATGCCTGGCGAGTGCTGTGATGTCACTTTGCAGCTGCTACACCAGATCCGTGTGCCACGCTCTCATTGAACCACTTTTAGAGCAAGAGAACTTGGGTGAGAGAATGTGGCGATTAAAATAAAAAAAAAAAAAATGGAAAAAGGTTGCTTAAGTACGGAGCCCCTAAGGTGACATGGTAGAAAAAAAAAAACTTTGCGTTTTGTGTGCCCTCGCAAAAAAAACTTTGCGTTCTCTCGCAAAGATTTCGAGGGAACACAAAGATCCCTCGCAAAACAACTTTGCGTCAATCTTTGCGAGAGAATGCAAAGTTGTTTTGCGAGGGAACGCAAAGTTGTTTTTTTCGCCGACCATGTCACCTTAGGTGCGCCGTAAACACTTCCGGGTCATCTTCCATGTGATCAAAAGCGAGGAGGATGGAACGTTTGTAAACATGAAACAAAGCAGTGGGAAAGCTTTCCCAAAGCGACTAGGATGGAGCATGTATTTTCCCACGGCTTTGTTTTCGCTTTTGGTCACAGGGAAGATGACCCGGAAGTGTTTACGGCTCAGCTAAGGTGACATGGTAGGCGAAAATAACAACTTTGCGTTCCCTCGCAATCATTGCGAGAGAACGCAAAGTTCTTTTTTTTCTCTCCTATGTCACCTTAAGGGCTCCGTACTGATGTAAATCTGAAAGCATACTTTAATATGAGCCATTGTTCATTTTAGGGAGTGCACAAGCTGAGCTCCTGAACAAACTGATCGAAGGCTGTCTGGATTCTTACTACAGGCTGCTCGTGCTTCAGTATGACAAAACATTTCAAACATCTTATTCTTTTGTCGCTTCTTACCTTTTTCTTTTTTTTTTCTCCCCCCTTCCAGGATGACACTGAAAATATCATGGAATGAGATGCTACTTTCTGTTATACACAGCTTGCTGGACTCCAAGGTTGGCAGATGTTTTTGTACACCAAGTGTCAAAATAATGTCATACGTGACAGTTTTGTTTGTTTTTGTGCAGCCTGACATGACTGAGGAACTGTTCAAACAGTTGATTGAACAGCTGGTCCGCCAGGCCCCTTCGTTCACAAAATCTGTCAACTTTGCAAAAATGATGTTGACTGTCCTTACAAAATATGGCAACCTTGTAAGTATAAATTAAAAAGCATTGTTTAATATTTGACTTATTTTTCTACAATTCTTTTTTTTTTTTTTTTTTTTTTTTTTTTTTTTTTTTTTTAAACCAGTATCCCATATTTTATTTTCCAGCTGAATGCGTCACACAAACATTCCATGTCTGGTTGCCTGGTACTAAATGAGACGTTCCTAAAAAAGTGTCTTCAAGCAATGTTGAAAAAAATCCCAGATACATAAAAAAAAAAGTAAAGATTTTTATGTTGTGTGTGTGTGTATATATACAACTATTGTAGATGCATTTACTGTATTTGTATTACAAATGTGATGGACACTGATCTTCAGTTTTGTCTTTGTTTTTTTCCCCCCCATAGGTAGCGTAAAAAAATAAGCACACAACCTATCTCATCAGTGCCTTACTGAATATTGTTGAAGCATTTATTGTTTTGGTGTTTAAAAAAAAATAAATCATTTTATTTATATAAATATATTTGAGTTTTTTGGGGAAAGAACGATTCGATAGAACATGATTTAAAAATTATTAACTGACTCAAAAACGAGTATTAAAAAAAACGCAATCTCCCTATATTTTCATACATAACTTTACTGTTGCCATGTTTGTTCTGTAAATTGCAATAAAGTAAAAAAAAAAAAAAAAACTTTGGCGCTTGATGATGACGTATATATAGGCAGCTTTTATGTGACGCAACTTCCCGGTGTACTTCCTTTCCAGCGTAGCGAGGCAAGAGCAAGAAGCCGCTAAAATGAGGTACTGCGTATTTCAATGACTTAATGACTAATTTAAAGACAATTTCGGTTACAATTAAACCGTATATCTCGTTTCTACTTAAACACTTAATGCTTGATACGTTTGACCATTTAGTGTAGTCATTTTTACCTTATCGGCCGTCCTGGGGCCATTAACCCGTGCGCGGCACGACAGTACACGTCATGATATAATCTTGTTCCATCCATTATTATCCGACACATTTAGGCTTACCGTTTGGCATATAAATCATGGAACAGATGTTAAGCACTACTTTAATGACATTATTAATGCAATTTAGAAAGAAAACGTGACAGCTTCGCCCCTTGCGACGAGCTAACGTATTCGCTAGCACTCAGCAGCGAAAGCACGATTAGACAAGTACAACTGCGAAAAATAAACTAGTTATCAAGAATTATTATTCTTAACCCTTTCTGACTTTTAAGTGAACATTTAACTTTAGTGGGGTATGGGCTCTTTAGCTGTCGAATTTTTTTAACGTATTTTTGATGAAAAAATATTCAACAAAACGTCTAACTTTCACACCTTAAGCATGGAAGAATGTTATATTAATGGACCATTAAGCCTTAATATTTTATTTCAATGCTGTTCTAACATGAAAAAAGTTACAATCTGTTTGTTAAATACAGTGGCTCACAGTTATAACACTGAAGTTTGAGATCAATAAATAGTACATTTTCATACAAATATTACAGTGTACGTGTACAAGTTTACTGAATGGTATTTTCTAAATTGAGTTAAAAAAAAAATCGTAACAATCGACTTATAAATTCATATCGGGATTAATCGAATCGTGACCTATCAATCATGATATGGATCGAATTGTCAGGTACTAGGCAATTCACACCCCAACGTTTGGGTTACATAAATTCAACCTCAAACATGAGAATGTACTGCACTTGAATAGAATACATAATAAGCCATCCTGAGAAATAACCCTAATCATATCAATACAAACAAATTACTTATGTTAGATCTCGACATGGCTGGATAGAAGAGCAGCAAGGGAATCTGCAATGGACTGCTTGGATATAAAGTTCTAATATCGGCAATTTTCTATGTAGACAGATAATCTAGTATATATCAATATTGGATCGGGGCACCAGTAATTTTCACTTATCAGCACTTTAATAAATGCAAGCAAGTATTTGTTCCCAGTAAGTTATAGTAAGTGCAATAAATCTGAGTATTTACCATAATTTGTGGGATTTTTTTTTTTTTATCTAACTTGTGTTGCAGTAAGGTTTCCAGAGACACTTTGTATGAGGCCGTGAGGGAAGTCCTGACTGGCTCAAGAACTAAAAAGCGGAAGTAAGTTTTTGTAGCAGCCTATGGCTTTGCCAGTCGCTGTTCTATGTTGCTAATGTGTGTATTGCCATTTTTTTTTGTTTTTTTTGTTTTTGTTTTTAAGGTTTGTGGAGACTGTGGAGCTGCAGATCAGCCTGAAAAATTATGATCCCCAGAAGGACAAGCGTTTCTCCGGCACCGTCAGGTTGGACCATTTTCTGTCTCACCCAACCTTTTCCCTGTTTGCGTCTGGCCCTGTTGGAATGTTAAAGTGGTAGTGTATGGATTATTATTATTATATTTTTTTTAAGTTATAATATGGACCAGACAGGCCAGGCGCAGGCATGGAGAAGTACTTTGGGTAGTCTGCTTGAGCTGACCTAGCTTCTGCAGGCGGACCCCTACCCTGGGTCTTAAAACATGAGGGGAGGTTTTGAGGGGCTGAGCCGTTTTAAGCTCATGACCTTCGAGCCGACCAGTGTTCGCTATATTATGAATGAAGACTCCTGGCGTCGTGGCGGTATGGTAAGACTTCGAACATTGAAATTGTTGTCATGGCTCATTTATGTTCACACCTTGTCTGTACTCGGTTTAAGATAATCTTAAATTATTTCCAGAAATGATGGATATTAACTCTTTGAGCGCCAAAAACGTTTAATGGCGCATTCTAAAATCCTTAATGTATGCCACCAAAAACGTTAATTTACATTTATTACGGGTTTTTTTCTCTCTCTCTCAATGGGCAGCGCAACATCTTGTGCAGCGCTGCCTTGTCACTAAACAAAAAATATTCGTGTCAAAGTCACTGTTTTACAGAAAAATGTATCTTTTCACAAAAAGCCTGTTTTTCTCTTAATATTTTTTGTATTTTCGTTTATGTCACTCAAATGACCTAATATCAAATGGTTATTACTAAAGAACGGAATAAGGGAGAAACATATTTTTTTTTTCTCATGAAAAGAATGTAATCCAATCTTTCATATGATATCCACCATGTTTGTCGTCATACCGCACAATATTTGCTTTGAAAGATGAGTGAAAATCCTCCAAATCGGCTGCCACAGTTGAGGTTTTTTGGATACCGTTTGGCAGTCAGTCAACTGACGTATGTTTCCAATGCCCTCTGTTTTAATGTCCAAATTAGCTTATTGATCATTTTGAGGAAGGGGGTTATTTGTCAAGTCTTTTTTTTTTTTTTTTTCCTTTCCTCCCCCTCTTCTTTATACATATCGGGACCAGAAATGAACTTAGACTGAATAGACTCAGACTTGACTTTATTGATCCCTTTGGGATGGCTCCCTCTGGGAAATTACGTAATTACATAGTGAATACTGAGGCGATGCTGGTGCATCTTGTGACTTGTGTAGGCTGAAGAGTCTCCCCAGGCCCAAGTTCTCAGTCTGCCTTTTGGGAGACCAGCAACATTGTGATGAGGCCAAAGCCGCTGACCTGCCACACATGGATGTGGAGGCTCTCAAAAAGCTCAACAAGAACAAGAAGCTGGTGAAAAAGCTCGGTGAGGAGTCATTTTCTTGCGCTTGCGCCATTGAACATCTTGAGTGTGCTTGGCAATCGTTACCGTCTGTTATTCTTCCAGCCAAGAAGTATGACGCGTTCTTGGCCTCCGAGTCTCTGATCAAGCAGATCCCTCGTATCCTGGGCCCCGGGCTCAACAAGGCCGGCAAGTTCCCCTCGCTGCTCACCCACAACGAGAACCTGAACACCAAAGTGGACGAGGTCAAATCCACCATCAAGTTCCAGATGAAGAAGGTGAGACGAGCTGCTCACATCTTCCGCGATGGCTTTGCACAAACATTCACCGTGAGTTTTGCGCACCTTAGGTGCTCTGCCTGGCCGTGGCCGTCGGACACGTGAAGATGACGGAGGATGAGCTGGTGTACAACATCCACCTGGCTGTCAACTTTCTGGTGTCACTGCTGAAGAAGAACTGGCAAAATGTACGCGCCCTATATGTCAAGAGCACCATGGGAAAGCCCCAGCGCCTCTACTAAATGATGCGCTTTTCTACAAATAATAAAAAATGTTGACTGTCCAACAATGGCGCTTTGGTGTGTCGTGCTCATTTTACTTTGCTGGAACACAATCGAGGCTGCACCATGAACAACTGGGTCAACATCGGTACTGTCAAGTTTTGCTTGCTGTAGATAAACATGGCAAATGCACGAGAGGCTCAAAGCTACTTGTCGTGTTCTGCCTTGACTGTCGATCTCATAATGAGATTAACTATTTTCAGTACTGCTGAGAGCGAGTCCAAATGCAAAGGCACCCGCCATCTAATAGCTGTGAGCTCAGAGCTAAGGAGTTGCATTCACCTGAGTGAGATAATGAAGCCGTTTTAGATGGAGCCTGTCAATGCAGTCATGCGCCCTCAGATGAGTCGGATCTACAGCGAAGGAGCCATAAAAATACCGAGAGGCTCGGATGGCTTTCATGCGTCATTTCATGACAGTGATTCTGGTAAGTTTCTCTTGCCTTACAGGTAAACGTGGCTGTACAGAGAGATGGGAAGTTGGCCACCATTTGCTTTGCAGAAATACCAGAAATGTTGGGAATTGACAATATTGTGAGAAAAGGGTTTTAATACCCATAAAATCCAAAATATGTGGCACTTGTTTTGACATTTTCAGTGGTTGAAGTGGACATGAGATGTGCATGTGAATTTCAGTGACGGTTCATAGCATTTTTTTTGTGTCATGAAGCCCCCAGCACAACAGACTGAATGATAAGGATCACGAGGCTTCGAACTGATCTTTTGAATCAGCTGTGTTGGAGGGAGACATCTAAATAATGCAAAATTGCGGCTCTCGGGGACCAGGGTTCCTTAACCCTGCTCTACAGCATGCAAATATACAACTGGGCGTCATATTATGTAAATATATTTCGTTTTTCACCATACAGTTCTAAATGCATCTATGAAAAATCCAACCATCAACAATAAATGTTTTGAAAAATCAAAAACATACACCCACCACCCTTACTGCCGTAAGCGGCCCATGTGCATAAGAATTACCATTGAAAGATGGCACAAAAATGCTTGAACGGCGGCAAATAACATTAACTCATTCACTCCCAGGACTTTTGACTGATTTTGCAAGGTCTGAAGAATATTGTGTCCTATTGCTATGAAAACATAATCTACCAAAAGAAAGATCAGATCCTCTTCTTTAATCAGGGGGGGGGGTTTATTTCTATTGGTATCAATTTTGCATCAATTAGCATTAGAATATGGCTAAGTTTCATCATTATTCACAAATCTGCTTAAAATAGTTGGAAAAAAAAGAGCTTTTTGATCTCTTATACTCTGCTGCCATCTGCTGGCCGTTTTGTAATAACTGCCATTGCTTCAAGCATTCTCTTCAAAGGCTGCATCAAAGCCAAAACGTATATGGTAATATTTAAAATAGAACATATTCATACGTTTTTGGGAGTAAGCGAGTTAAATACAAGAACTCATTTTGTGCATTTAAATGTGATGCTTTTCAATGGGCGGAGATGGTCATTTCACCGACTAAAACGACCACGATTTTGACTTGTGACGTAAGCTCGGAGTTGTCAATTATAATCAAATGTTTTCAATTTCAGAAAGCAGTCAGGAGGCGCCACCGACTAACTGGAATGATCTGTCCATCGTTGATCGAGTGGGCCTCAACAGGTCTCAGCCCAACATCCACAAAGACGTATTTTTTTTAGTATGGAAATTGAACGTGAATACTCAGTGAGCTTTTGTTTCTTGACAGTGTGGAGATGTCGGAGAGTGATTTGGAAGTAAGTCCGTTTATTTATGTCGAGATTTTGAGATTCCACACTAACAGATCAGCTGCTAAAAACTCTATTCAGCATCTTCTCCTAATCTGAAACTCGTTACTTAACGTGGACTTGAGTGACATCTGACTGTAGACGTACATTGATCCGGCAAAAAAAAAAAAAAAAAAAAAAGCCACAATTACTCGAGCCGTGTTTCTTTCGGACATCCTCACTGTCACCTCCACAGAAGAACTTCACTCAGATCGCCTTGGCTTTCCGCTGTGACCAATACACCCTGAAGCAGAGGCTGCAGGCGGAAGAGCACGCCCGCAACCTGGCTGAGGAGAACGTCCTGCTGGAGCTGTCCAGAGGCAGAGAGACGCTGGAGGTCAACTGTGCACAACAGAGTGAAACACTTCAAATGAGCATATTACGTATATTCTGTTTCAAACCCGCCCAATAAGATTCATATGGTCACACTCTTGATGGGTGGGCAGGCACTCCAGAGTCTCAAAACTTTACACACAAGCAATTTAAAACTAATGTGTCCATGACGTGAGCAGGAAGAGGGCAGGGGAACGTGAATTATACAGTAAAATGTGTGCTTGTTGTGTTTTCTAGTTGCTAAAGGGCTTGTGTTTGGACAGCAAGCGCAGTAAAATCCTGCAGAAGCTGGACTTGTCGCTGGACATCCTCGCCGGTACCGTTGAGCGCATCTCCAAGACGGCAGAGGTGCTTGGAGCGGTGCACCAGGTACACGCGCGCACCCAACCAAAATTTCTTTATCTCGACTCTAGATCTAGATTCTAGATGGATGGAATACAAAACTATAGCCATATTCTCCAAAACCTCTTTGGACATGGCTTATACTTGTAGTAGAGAAACGAACATTCAGGCAGTGTTGTTCCGATACCTTTTTTTGGCCCCCGATACCGATACCCAGCTTTGCAGTATCGGCCGATACCATACCGATACTTAAGTTTTTTTTTTTTCTCAACATGAAAAAGCTGTCCTGCCATTGCTTCAGAGCATTCAAGGGCCAATAGGATATCTTAGCTCGGCATGCAGTGAACATGTCACATATCACTGAATGCCGTGCACAACTTGCAAGAAACAAGATGCTGCATCCAAAATCCTATATTAGCGTTGGTATTAATGGTATCGGCATGTCACTTGTGAGGACTCACCGATACCGATACCACTGTTTTAATGCAGTATCGGCACCTCTGCCGATATCAGTATCGGTTTCGGAACAACACTAATTAAAACAGTGGTATCGGTATCGGTGAGTACTCACAAGTAACATGCCGATATCATTAATTCCAAAGCTAATATAGGATTTTGGATGCAGCATCTTGTGTCTTGCTGGTGCACGACATTCACTGATATGTGACATGTTCACTGCATGCTGATCTAAGATATCCTATTGGTCCTTGAATGCTCTAAACCAATAGCATGACAGCTTTTTCATATTGAGGAAAAAAAAAAAACTTAAGTATCGGCATGGTATCGGCCGATACTGCAAAGCTGGGTATTGGTATCGGGGGCCAAAAAATGGTATCGGAACAACACTAGTTGTAGCATCATGCTAGTTGATAAAAGCCCACATTTTTGAGTGGCAAATTATTGTGGGGCAGTCTAAGGCACATCTGCGCAATCATCATTGAAAAATCGGAGAAACAAATGTTGAGTTTATAGTTTGCTAACAGGAGGCTCGTGTGAGTCGGGCAGTGGAGCTCATGGTGGCTCACGTGGAGAACGTGAGGAGGCGACTGGAGCGACAGGAGGCGGAGCTGGAGGAGGCCAAGAAGATGATCCAGCAGCAGAACTCCTGCAGGAGCATCGACGAGCCCGGAGCTCCTCTCGGTCTCGCGTCATTTTCCTCGAAGCTTCCGCTTGGTTTTTCCACCGTTTGACTTGACTGGATTTGATTTTATTTTTTTTTTCCCACCACTAGATGCGGATG